>NC_140235.1:1729020-1731520 GCF_949987555.1 Borostomias antarcticus | reverse complement strand
ATTTCTCCACCAGCCTGCAGGTAAAAATCGTTTGAAATATCTTAGAACATACAGAACATTCCCCTTTGATGTGGAAGAGAGGGAGAGAGATGGGTGAGAGAGAGAGAGAGAGAGGGAGAGAGAGAGAGGGAGAGAGAGAGGAAGAGAGAGAGACAGAGAGAGGAAGAGAGAGAGAGAGAGAGAGGAAGAGAGAGAGAGAGAGAGAGAGAGAGGAAGAGAGAGAGAGAGAGAGAGAGAGAGAGAGAGAGGAAGAGAGAGAGAGACCTGGCTGACACTGTGTCCTCTGTGCCTCTGTCTCTCACACGGCATCTGTCCCCTCCTCTCCTCCCCCCTCCCCTCCTCTCCTCCCCTCCTCCCCTCCTCTCCCCTCCCCTCCCCTCCTCTCCCCTCCTCTCCTCCCCCCTCCTCTCCTCTTCTCCCCTCCTCCCCTCCCCTCCTCTCCCCTCCTCTCCCCTCCCCTCCTCTCCCCTCCTCCCCTCCCCTCCTCTCCTCCCCTCCTCTCCCCTCTCCTCCCCTCCTCTCCCCTCCTCCCCTCCCCTCCTCTTCTCCCCTCCTCTCCTCCACCCCTCAGGCAGAGACATGACCCTAGCTGTCAAGGTCAGCTGCTCAGACAGCTTCCCCAGGATCAAACAGCTCACGTATGAGGAGAGAGACCAGGCCAGGTCAAGCCTGGCTCATGTGCGTGGCTGGCTTGTTTCTATTCAGGACTGGTAGGACGGATGCTAGTCATGCCACTGAAATAGCTGTGAATTGAAATGACATGAAATAATGTTTTCTGCACACATCAGTTCCAATGCTTCCAATGCTAATCCAGCACAATAAGAGTGAGATAGCCAGTTAGCTCATGAGCTCACAACAACTAGCAGCAGCTTCCATAACATTAATGGTAGCGGTCAGTGGCTAAAGCACTTACACTGATGATAACATAAAGTCAGCCCCACCAGGAACCCCGGTCTCCTGGGTGGGAGTCCAATGCTCTCACCACTACTCTACTTGTGCAGTGGAGATCAATGGGTGGGTTTTGGTGTCCTTCTTCCAGTCCCTAGTGTGGGTTGGGGTTAGAATAAGGGTTGGGGTTGGGACAGGATCTGACCTATGAGGCAAGGGGTAAAGGTTGGAGTGGAAGGAAGAACAGGTTTGGGATATAGTCCCATAAAGTCATCCCCTCCTGGTCTTAATCCCCGGTCTCCCCAGTGGGAGTCCTCTCCTCTACCCTCCTCCCCTCTCCTCTACCCTCCTCCCCTCTACCCTCCTCCCCTCTCCTCTCCTCCTCTCCTCTACCCTCCTCCCCTCTCCTCTCCTCCTCTCCTCTACCCTCCTCCCCTCCCCTCCTCTCTCCTCCCCTCCCCTCCTCTCCTCCACCCCTCAGGCAGAGACATGACCCTAGCTGTCAAGGTCAGCTGCTCAGACAGCTTCCCCAGGATCAAACAGCTCACGTATGAGGAGAGAGACCAGGCCAGGTCAAGCCTGGCTCAAACAGCACTCACGTGAGGAGAGAGAAAAAATATATTCACCATCTCTCCACAGCTTCTCCTTATTCCTCCTCTACTCTCATCTCCCGTCCTCTCCTCCTCTCCTCTCCTCTCCCCTCCTCCCCTGTCCTCTCCTCTCCTCCCCTCCCCTCTCCTCTCCTCTCCCCTCCTCCCCTCTCCACTCCCCTCCTCCTCTCCCCTCCTCCCCTCTCCTCTCCCCTCTACTCTCCCCTCCTCCCCTCTCCTCTCCCTTCCTCTCCTCTCCTCTCCTCTCCTATCCCCTCCTCCCTCCTCCCCTCTACTCTCCCCTCCTCCTCTCCTCTCCTCTCCTCTCCTCTCCTCTCCTCTCCTCTCCTCTCCTCTCCCCTCTCCTCTCCCTTCCTCTCCTCTCCTCTCCTCTCCTCTCCTCTCCTCTCCTCTCCTCTCCTCTCCTCTCCTCTCCTCTCCCCTCTCCTCTCCCCTCTCCTCTCCCCTCCTCTCCTCCTCTCCTCTCCCCTCCTCTCCTCCTCTCCTCTCCTCCCCTCTCTGTTGGTGTGGTGTGGGTGTTGTGGATCATACAGTAACAACATAAAAACACATTAGACATTCAAACATGTACGTACAGTAATGAACACATAACAATATCCTATCTATCTATTACGGCTCCCTTCACAAAACCACTTTCTAAGAACCGGTGTTTCAGTTTGTTCTTGAAAGAGACTGGGTTTTGTGACCTTGTTCCATTCTTGAGCAGCAGAATATCTAAATGAGCTTTTGCCCGTTTGGATACTAATCCCCAGCAGGGTCATGTTTGCTACACCAGATCTGGCGTTATGCCCGTGACTGTCCCTGACTTATGGGAAGAGGTTTTGTAGATAGTTTGGGGCTGTATTATTAATAATGGCGAGCCTGACAGAGTTTAAGCTGTGTTGCTCTGGGCTCCTTGGGGAGGCAGGTTAATTGTTTGAACTGGTTTCTCGTTACAGTATGTGTTCCCGTCAGCCTAGACCTAAGACCACTCTGATTAGGTTATTCTGGGAGACCTGAAT
>NC_140235.1:1721520-1726520 GCF_949987555.1 Borostomias antarcticus | reverse complement strand
CACACACTCATACTCTACACACACACACACACACTCTGTACACACTCACACACACACTCACACTCTACACACACACACTACTCACACTACACACACTCACACTCTACACACACTCTACACACACACACACAATCTACACACACTCACACACTACACACACTCTACACACACTCACACTCTACACACACACACACACACTCTCTGTACACACTCACACTCTACACACACTCTACACACACTCACACTCTACGCACACTCACACTATACACACACTCTACACACACTCAGGGGCGAATTCACTAAAGCAAATTGCGCCCGCTAATTGCACCATAATATTGCGCGTCAGTTGCGCCCGCTATGTGCTCCGTTTTAAAAACCTATTCACTAAAGACATTGCGCTAATAATATCCCAGCGCAAACACGCCCATTCGGTGTTTGCGGCTGAGTGCAATTTGCTGCTGATATAGGAAATGACTATAAATACTGCGCATACAGCGCATACAACTCGTATGCATATCATTGGACGATGGCAGACAGAAAAAGAAAGATACGATTTTCAGACAGCGAACTTGAAGGCCTCACGGACGAGGTTCAAAAACATGTCTCACAGCTTTCGGCAAAAAATATCACGACTGCAGCAAAAAATCATATTTGGGGTTTAATTTCCCAATCAGTCAGTGCCATTTGTGTGTGTAAACGCGGAAGACTGCAAACGGAGGTGGAATGATTTGAAAAGACGAACAAAGGAAAAATTGTCATTTTATGTTATGCAAGTTGCAGCACGATGATCTGGCATACTTTTGGGGGAGTGTATAACATTGCCCCACCGGTACGATCTAGGCATCTAAACGGCTTTTCAGGATTCCAAATGTGCACTCAATCACACCGCGCGTCCTGGTGTGAGCCCGGTTGTACGCCGCCTCTCCAACGTTGGAAGGATTACGCACGGGAGTCATCATCCATGGCTGAATATGATACCTGCCGTCACCTATGATACAAAAGCAAAATATTTTCAAGACCATTCAAATAAAACAAATATTGTGTAGGCTATGTTTTTATTTATTTATACCTAGGCCTATATCGGCCCCCAGCCGTTCAATGAACAGCTATAGGGAATGCGCAGTTTCGCGTATAGACTATTATACGCACAGTTTCGTGCTATGTAGGCTATTATGGTGTGTTCGTTTGTGGTCGGAGGTGGCAAGTCGCATGTGGCAAAATACCTACCTCCGACCTGTGTGCATTCGAGCTATATACCATTATATCACAGTTACCTAGTTATATCTATATACCATTATATCACAGTTACCTAGTTATATCTAGTGCATTCGAGCAACTGGGGGCTGAGAAACATATCCGAATTTGCGACGAGGAAGTGCGAGTTCATGCAGTGTTTTATTTAATAATTCCTAGTAGAAAGTCGCAATTTGCCACCTCCCAGTTATAAACGAATGCACCATTATATTCATTGTGGGAGCTTGGACTCGCTGGGGACGGGTGGAGAGACGCATAGTCAACTGAGCCTCCCCAGACGCGACTTCATCCTCCAGTTGGCTGAAGAGCTGCGCGCTCTGGTGTCCAAACAGTTACCGCGGTGGTTCTAGTGTTAAATCAAAAAGTGACCTTCTTCTAAATATTCTCTCACGAACAACATGCCTGGCATTGCGATGCCTTTGCCTCGCAACAATCACTGCTGCCATGATCAGCGGACAGGCTGGCCGCGACACACCCCTTGCGCTTAAATACCACCACGTCTCTGAAAACGGTATTAATTTCACTTTAACTGCGTGAGGCAATTTGCGCCGATGTTTGTGAATTGGGCGGGTTTTGCAATAATGTTCATTTGCATAGAAAGGGGAACATTCTCCGCCCATATTACCTCATTTAAATATGAGCTAATAACACCGGCGCAGAGCAACGCAATGACGAACGCAACGCAGTTAACACCGTATTTCACCCTTTGCGAGGGCTTTGTGAATAGCAAACATAATTTTTGACTTATTTGCACAGGCTTTGCGTCAGGAAAAGCTGCGCAATCCTTTAGTGAATTCGCCCCTCACACTCTACACACACTCACACTCTACACACACACCGAGTCTATACACACTTACACTCTACACACACTCACACTATACACACACTACACACACTCATAGTCTACACACACTACACACACTCACATTCTACACACGCACACACTACACACACTCAGTCTATACACACTTACACTATACACACACTCAGGGGCGAATTCACTAAAGCAAATTGCGCCCGCTAATTGCACCATTATATTGCGCGTCAGTTGCGCCCGCTATGTGCTCCGTTTTAAAAACCTATTCACTAAAGACATTGCGCTAATAATATCCCAGCGCAAACACGCCCATTCGGTGTTTGCGGCTGAGTGCAATTTGCTGCTGATATAGGAAATGACTATGAATACTGCGCATACAGCGCATACAACTCGTATGCATATCATTGGACGATGGCAGACAGAAAAAGAAAGATACGATTTTCAGACAGCGAACTTGAAGGCCTCACGGACGAGGTTCAAAAACATGTCTCACAGCTTTCGGCAAAAAATATCACGACTGCAGCAACAAATCATATTTGGGGTTTAATTTCCCAATCAGTCAGTGCCATTTGTGTGTGTAAACGCGGAAGACTGCAAACGGAGGTGGAATGATTTAAAAAGACGAACAAAGGAAAAATTGTCATTTTATGTTATGCAAGTTGCAGCACGATGATCTGGCATACTTTTGGGGGAGTGTATAACATTGCCCCACCGGTACGATCTAGGCATCTAAACGGCTTTTCAGGATTCCAAATGTGCACTCAATCACACCCCGCGTCCTGATGTGAGCCCAGTTGTACGCCGCCTCTCCAACGTTGGAAGGATTACGCACGGGAGTCATCATCCATGGCTGAAGATGATACCTGCCGTCACCTATGATACAAAAGCAAAATATTTTCAAGACCATTCAAATAAAACAAATATTGTGTAGGCTATGTTTTTATTTATTTATTTATTTATACCTATATCGGCCCCCAGCCGTTCAATGAACAGCTATAGGGAATGCGCAGTTTCGCGTATAGACTATTATACGCACAGTTTCGTGCTATGTAGGCTATTATATTCATTGGGGGAGCTTGGACTCGCTGGGGACGGGTGGAGAGACGCATAGTCAACTGAGCCTCCCCAGACGCGACTTCATCCTCCAGTTGGCTGAAGAGCTGCGCGCTCTGGTGTCCAAACAGTTACCGCGGTGGTTCTAGTGTTAAATCAAAAAGTGACCTTCTTCTAAATATTCTCTCACGAACAACATGCCTGGCATTGCGATGCCTTTGCCTCGCAACAATCACTGCTGCCATGATCAGCGGACAGGCTGGCCGCGACACACCCCTTGCGCTTAAATACCACCACGTCTCTGAAAACGGTATTAATTTCACTTTAACTGCGTGAGGCAATTTGCGCCGATGTTTGTGAATTGGGCGGGTTTTGCAATAATGTTCATTTGCATAGAAAGGGGAACATTCTCCGCCCATATTACCTCATTTAAATATGAGCTAATAACACCGGCGCAGAGCAACGCAATGACGAACGCAACGCAGTTAACACCGTATTTCACCCTTTGCGAGGGCTTTGTGAATAGCAAACATAATTTTTGACTTATTTGCACAGGCTTTGCGTCAGGAAAAGCTGCGCAATCCTTTAGTGAATTCGCCCCTCACACTCTACACACACTCACACTCTACACACACACCGAGTCTATACACACTTACACTCTACACACACTCACACTATACACACACTACACACACTCATAGTCTACACACACTACACACACTCACATTCTACACACGCACACACTACACACACTCAGTCTATACACACTTACACTATACACACACTCAGGGGCGAATTCACTAAAGCAAATTGCGCCCGCTAATTGCACCATTATATTGCGCGTCAGTTGCGCCCGCTATGTGCTCCGTTTTAAAAACCTATTCACTAAAGACATTGCGCTAATAATATCCCAGCGCAAACACGCCCATTCGGTGTTTGCGGCTGAGTGCAATTTGCTGCTGATATAGGAAATGACTATGAATACTGCGCATACAGCGCATACAACTCGTATGCATATCATTGGACGATGGCAGACAGAAAAAGAAAGATACGATTTTCAGACAGCGAACTTGAAGGCCTCACGGACGAGGTTCAAAAACATGTCTCACAGCTTTCGGCAAAAAATATCACGACTGCAGCAACAAATCATATTTGGGGTTTAATTTCCCAATCAGTCAGTGCCATTTGTGTGTGTAAACGCGGAAGACTGCAAACGGAGGTGGAATGATTTAAAAAGACGAACAAAGGAAAAATTGTCATTTTATGTTATGCAAGTTGCAGCACGATGATCTGGCATACTTTTGGGGGAGTGTATAACATTGCCCCACCGGTACGATCTAGGCATCTAAACGGCTTTTCAGGATTCCAAATGTGCACTCAATCACACCCCGCGTCCTGATGTGAGCCCAGTTGTACGCCGCCTCTCCAACGTTGGAAGGATTACGCACGGGAGTCATCATCCATGGCTGAAGATGATACCTGCCGTCACCTATGATACAAAAGCAAAATATTTTCAAGACCATTCAAATAAAACAAATATTGTGTAGGCTATGTTTTTATTTATTTATTTATTTATACCTATATCGGCCCCCAGCCGTTCAATGAACAGCTATAGGGAATGCGCAGTTTCGCGTATAGACTATTATACGCACAGTTTCGTGCTATGTAGGCTATTATATTCATTGGGGGAGCTTGGACTCGCTGGGGACGGGTGGAGAGACGCATAGTCAACTGAGCCTCCCCAGACGCGACTTCATCCTCCAGTTGGCTGAAGAGCTGCGCGCTCTGGTGTCCAAACAGTTACCGCTGTGGTTCTAGTGTTAAATCAAAAAGTGACCTTCTTCTAAATATTCTCTCACGAACAACATGCCTGGCA
>NC_140235.1:1709020-1714020 GCF_949987555.1 Borostomias antarcticus | reverse complement strand
TGCAGGGATTAAGCTGAGGAGAAATGAGAGCCAGTAGTGCTGCTGGCCGTTACTTATTCTTTTCTTCTGTTGTCCCAGAAGCAAAGCTTCGCCCGCTCACGGCTACGCTCCCATAGCCGATTGTTCGTGCGGACAGCCAAGTCTACGAACGCATCCAGAGTGTGGGGAATGTCTCTCCCGTGGCCAGCTCGTCCTTCCAGCTGTCAGCGAGACCTTCCTGGAAGAGAGTGATTAGTGGGTCCGTGGCCCGGCCAACCTCGGTGGCGAGGGGGCGAGAGTCAACGGCGTGAGCTGCTACGCCGCGGCATCCATGACGGATGGCTCTTCGCCTCCTAGCCGCCTCGCGACTGGCAGCCGGGTGGTCAAAGACCTCCTTTGACGCAGACGCGCAGGAGAGCGCTCTTCGCGAGGGGGGAAGGGAGATGATGAACGGTCCTTCGGCGTTGTCACTGGGAATGGAGGAGGATAGGAGTTCAAATGACAGTGCGCCCTCGGTGACGAATCCCTGCAATTTCCCCCCGGCTAACCGTCGTTGCGCTCCTGGAGGTGGAAGGGGGTTCTCTCCACCGAGAGTCTGTACGGCTGCCGCTGGTTTCTCCTTGGTTGGGGTTCGCTTGGTTCGATCTCCGCTGGATACACAGATGGCTGAGTTGTACTCTAAAGACCTGACACTGTCGACGGTCCAAGTGCAGATAAAACGGGAGGCAGATGGTAAAAGCCAAACCCAAAAGCGGGATATTTCATTGTGAAGCAGCAGCCAGGTGAACAGACAAAAACAGACCGACAACTAAGCAATAGGGAACAGAGGAACAGACTTAAATACAAAAAGAAATGATGACAACAGGGGACAGCTGGAGGCAAGTTGATGACGGGACACGAAACATCTGGCCCACAATGGGAGAGACCTGCACAGGGAGACCCCCTAGGAAAGTTAACAAGAGGACGAGACTCCAGGGAGGACAGAGGAAGACAAGCCTAGTAGACAAGGTTACTACAGTGGCAGACATATTGGTTCACAGCCATGACACGTATCCTCCCTAACCACACAATGGCACGGAATTCAATGTTCGCTTTCAAATATAGAGAAAGGACATTAAAAAGTCATTTTCTTCAGTTTTCAGGTGGGTATTCTCAACAGCTCTCTGCCCTTCCTCTATTAGAGGATCCAGTCCTGCCACCCTGGAAGGCTAGCTGTCGTTAGCACTTAGCGGGTTAGCGCTGGCTAATGTTACGCCCAACTGTTCCTGTTTCCTGGAGACTTTGACAACCACACATGAGCCATCGGGGGGATGTTAGCTACAGAGTAGCTATACACAGCCGCACATATTACCAGTCCACAGACAGCTGCCATGATGATGACGACGGGATACGGGATGGTGGTGGATTATGGGATTAGCGTCCAATGGCTTGCATGTGTTGGATAATGGTCCTGGACATGGAGCTTACTACACCTCGCTGAGTTGTGGGTTCACCTCCTACAGGGAGGGACAATGTGTTGAACAAAAGCTTTCTTTCAAACTGACATTACAAACGTTAGGTTTACTTTACACCCACTAGAACATTCTGTCTTGTAAGAGGAGAGTTGTAAGAGAATTGTAAGAGAGAGGAAGAGAGGGAGAGGGAGAGAGGAAGAGAGAAAGAGAGGGAGGGAGGGAGAAAGAGGGGGAGGGAGGGAGGGAGGGAGGGAGAGAGGAAGGGAGAAAGAGAGGGAGGGAGGGAGGGAGAAAGAGAGGGAGGGAGGGAGGAAGATAGGGAGGGAGGGAGGGAGGGAGAAAGAGAGGGAGGGAGGGAGAGAGGGAGAAAGAGAGAGGGAGAAAGAGGGAGGGAGAGTGAGGGAGGGAGAAAGAGAATGGGCTATCATCCCATTGCCACTCCCCCTCCATGGCGTTAATGGCCCGTACCGTAGGAGAGTGGCGATTGAAGCGCCATCATCCCCAGCAAGCAGCTGCAATGCTACGACGCGCTGACATAATCTGCATACGACGGCCATATTCTTCATTACAGGCCTGCCGACAAGATCCATAGCTCAGTGTAAATGGGCCATCCACAACCATTACCGTTGGCCTTGTATAAATATTTCACAAGTGTGAACAAGCGCCATTCCACTGCTCCCCTCGCCAGATGAATTACCGCAATCAATATGAATTTCCTTTCTTTTTTTAGCCGCTCCTCTCATGTTTCTCTTCGGCCCCGACAGGCGGAGGGCGGACCGGCATCAGCGACCCATTAAGACCCTTAGAACCGACGGTTCTGCGTTTCGCCTCCATGTTCAGCCAGTGTGAAGGCGATGGCGTCTACGTACGTACGGTGGCTGGACAACCCGCTTGCTTTTGTCTGGTTTATACCCACCGATGTGATTCAGCGCATCCATAATGGCGCCACCGCAGACTGGGAGAGACCGCGCGCTGAGAGAGACTCACGCGGGGGGGGAGACAACGCTATTATTCTCCCCTCGGTTCGCGCTGAAGGACAACGTCCTCCTGAGGGAAGATTGAGGTGATTAACCTCAAGCAGGTTCCCTCTGTTCTCGGCCTGGTGAAAGCAGATACCGGACCGCGCAAAAAAACAACATATTAACGCCGTCTAATCTTTTCATTAACGTCGTTTAATCTTTGCGCTAATGATCAAATTCAATTTACTGTCAGGGCCACTCGTGGAGATTGTTCCGCCGGTGCAATTTCTGCCCGATTCAACCTCTGCTTATGAATATCCCAGCTGACACCACTGTTTCTGCATTCGTCAATACACCTTTTAATTATTGAGTGCAATTAGGAGGGCTATGTTTTGTAATGTGCTGTATTTTAATGTGTTTTTATTTCTCAATGGCTTCCTGCCTGGTCTATGCGGAGCACTGACTATTGTAGACCCATTAGTCATATCTAGCACTTTCAGGATGAACGCTGAACGCATGAACACTGCAGCTTGATATTTACTAAACTTCCTGTTCTGTTCAGCTTGAAGCAAAGCAGCCATGGTGTTTTTTATTTGAGTTTTAGATCTCCTGCCTAGTGTTGTGTTCTCAATTTGACGTCTTTCCCTCCTCTGCCTTTCGCTGAACGCCCACCGCGGCGCTGGGAGAGTTCACACGCCCGGTACGTGGGGTGGCGAGACCTCCTGGTGTTTTCACAGAGCGAGAGGTGCTGGGTGCTGATCAGAACCCTCCTCTGTGTTCCTGGTGATCTGAGACGCCGCCGCCGACGGCGCCGCCACGGCTCTGGAGATCGCCGTTCACACCCTTCACTCCTGCTTTGGGAGATTCACACATGCGCGTGCACACACACACACACACACACACATCCAGTGCATCCAGAATGTACTCACACCCTTTCAATTTTTCCACGTTTTATTATGTTACAGCCTTACTCCAAAATGGATTAAATAAATGAAAAATAAATTCATTTTTTTCTTATTTTCTACTCATCTTGGCCAATACCATCCCTACGCTGAAGCATGGTGGTGGCAGCATCATGCCTTGGGGAGAAGCAGGAACTAGGAGACTAGTCAGGAACTAGGAGACTAGTCAGGAACTAGGAGACTAGTCAGGTTCGAGGGTAAGATGAACGGAGCAAAGTACAGAGAGATCCTTGATGGAAACCGTCTCCAGAGCGCTCAGGACCTCAGACTGGGGCGAAGGTTCACCTTCCAATGACCTTAAGCACACAGCCAAGACAACGAAGGAGTGGTTTTAGGACCAGTCTGTGAATGTCCTTGAGTGGTCCAGCCAGAGCCCAGACTTGAACCCGATTGAACATCTCTGGAAGTGCAGCAATGCTCCCCATCTAACCTGATCTGCAGAGAAGAATGGGAGAAATACCCCAAATACAGGTGTTCCAAGCTGGTAGCGTCATACCCAAGAAGACTAGAGGCTGGAATTGCTGCCAAAGGTGCTTCAACAAAGTACTGAGTAATGGGTGTGAATAACTATTTACATGTGATATTTCCGTTTTTATTTTATTTTATACATTTGCAAAACATTTCAAAAAATTGTGTTTTCACTTTGTCATTATGGGGTATTGTGTGTAGACTGATGAGAAAAAAATGAACGTAATCAATTTTGGTATAAGTCTGTAACATAACATGAAAAAGTGAAGGTATATGAATACTTTCTGGATGCACTGAACATCGCAGGCGTGTTCAGACAAGACCCAGTACAAACTATCTGTCTCTCTTTTTCTTTCTCTGTTCAAGAGAGGGAAGAGGGATGTAAAACAGCGGTTCTTCTAAGAAGGCCTCTTTCAAAAGCTCGGTTCTTGTTCTGGGTCTATATGAAACAGCAGGCATCGTTGTGGTGTACAGTACAGCGTCATGAATCTTTCTCAAAGTTCACCTACAGTGCAGACCGGGTGTGTGATGTACAGTAGGCCTGTACACTTCCTGCCTGATTAGAAAGGCGAGGTAGTCATGTAATGTCTTTAATTTAGCTGCTTTTATTGGTTTTGTGGAAATTGTTATATTTGTCAGGGTCGCACTTTCTGAGTGATCCCCCTCGTGAAATCACACAATGTCTAAATGTATTTTCATTTCAAACCTTTATTTATGCTCGAGAGGCACTGAGGTTGCCCTCATTTACAGTGACGACGAGCGAACAAAACATAAACAACAGCAACAACAAAAGTACAGACACACAGGAAGGTATATAAAAACAGTAACTAAATGGATAAACTCAATATAAAAATAGTAAAAAAAAAAAAAAGTTAAGATATACTAAAACATATACATATGAACACTTAGTGGCTCACAACCGTGGTAGAGGGGGTCGTCCAATGACCGTAGGGTCGGCGGTTCGAATCCCGCCTCCTGTCCACCTCACAGTGTCCTTAGGCAAGACACTGAACCCCAAATTGCTCCCAATAAGCAAGCTAGCACCTTGCGTGGCAGCTGCCACCATTGGTGTATGAATGTGTGTGTGAATGAGATGCCATTGTAAAGCGCTTTGGATGAAAGTGCTATATTAGTGCGGTCCATTTAGCATTTACCAGTCCATTTACCAGTTAACGCCT
>NC_140235.1:1669020-1706520 GCF_949987555.1 Borostomias antarcticus | reverse complement strand
AGGGCTCGTGCTATGATGACAGGTTCTGTTTTGTACGAGGACAGACCGTGTTTAGACTTGGTTTTAAAATGCGATAGAAAGATCAGATTCAAAGTGGACAGCGCTAAATACAGTAGGTGTTCTGTAAGTGGAAACAGCCACCAAAACTTTTTGTGAAAACCTTTCCTCAAACCACTTTCTGAGGTGGTCTGGGACGCATTTGACCACATGTCTTTATAGTCTAAACACTAATGTGTCCTGATGTGTCCCCGACAAAGATTAAACACGAAAACACGTCATCAATGCAGGATAATTTTTCTCCCTTTTCACCTTCTCCTGCGCTCTTTTTCAAGTCGTCAATGACTTGTCCTGTCAATCAAAACAATTGGAATAGTCCTACTATGTTCATTAGTTCTTGAAACATCTTCGGTTGCTTTCATGCACACCTTTTTCAATCTGCTCCAAGTCAAACCGACTGATTATTGATTTGTTTACACGGAACAGCTGTACGACACGCACACACACAGGCAGGAGAGAGTGAGTTACTATGGTTACTACATACAAACACAAGTGGTCAGCTGGACACATTTTGGAAACGCATGATAGACACGGGTGTAAACGATGATGTGTCTCGCTGTCCACTTGGGATCTGATCGTCCAAAACGCATTTTAAAACGCAGTCTAAACAGGGTCAGAGAGGGGCCCAGATCCGGACCTGGCATGGCTGAGACCCTGTGGTGAGGAAGGTAGGGCCGAGGCTGGTGTGGAGGCAGACATCTTGTGCTGCTACTCTCTATTACTTAGTGCGAGCACGACCCAGGAGCTAACGGGGAAGAAGAAACAGGCCACTGTCCTTTATACTTGAGTGATGTCGCATGTGGCCAATAAACCTGCGGGGGAGGGAGGGGGGGTTTAGTACCGGATGAGTTAGGAGGGGCTACTGTCATATTAGAGGAGTGAGACCGTGAGAGAGTGGAGGAGTCTGGGATACGTGCGCTATGTGTGCTACGTGTGCTACGTGTGCTACGTGCCCCTTTAGCTGACTGGCTAAGGGATACCTTCAGAAGGTACATGGTAAGCTCTCTCTTCAGCTGACAGGCTGTTTTCCAGAACCTTCTTAGCTCAATCTCAACCCATCGTAAGCTGTCCCTTAGCGATGCACTCCGTTCATCATGTCATAGTTTTAGTCTGATTAGGGCAAAATTAAACTTTCAGAAGGAGAGTTGCGATATAGTGCAGTACATTACAGTAGATTGGATATGACAACACTTGTTTACACAACAACATCATTTATTTGACTTTGCGGCATCGATTCATTCATTTTCAGCACTGTGCCCAGGATCAGCTCCACCTATCTAACGAGCTCATCTAACGATGTACGTTAAGGTGCCCGTTAAGGGAAACAGCTCATTCTCTCAGATATACCTTAGAGACCTTCGTAGAGCACTAAGGTACGTCAAAACTCTGAAAGAGAAGGACCAGCAATCCGTATTGAACTACAGTAGTTTCCCCCCCCCACACACACACACACACACACGCGCACGCACACACACACCCACACAAATATAGATACACTCAGCAGCGTTCTACAGAACCAGAACCCATCTTTTGATCTCTCAGTGTTGTTCTACATTGTCTCAACGTCTCTCGAAATTCACAAGGTAGAAAGCAGAGCGCCCTCCACTACTGCAGGACCAATAGAAGGAAGGACACAACATTTCAATTGACTCATTGAAGGGACAGAGTCCCAAATAAACCTCCAGCCAGCCAGTGAGAGGAGGGAGGGACTTTCGTCCTTCGCCTCCCTCTTGTTTTGGCGTGCGGACCGCACACCCGCCCACGCGGTCGGCGACGCGTGGTGAAAAGAGGCGGCCTCCTATTGAAACGGGGGACGGCGGATCCTCAAGGACCTTGCGCTATGACTGTTCCGACGCGGAAGGGACTTCTTTATCTAATCACAAAGGCAGATAAATGTCCCTTTTCTGAAGTCTGCCGCGCCGCCAACGTGCTCAGCTGTCGTTCGCTGTGAGAAATGACCTTCCGGAGATACCGACTGATTGGAAGAACTGCAACACGTTGCTGTCAGCGTGTTTCTTAATGGCACAGCGTGGCTGAGAGAGACCAGAGTGTGGAGATACCGAGACTTTCTGGCTGCTCCGAAGAATGTTTTTCCTAATAATGTTGCTGTTAGGTCTACATCATAATGTCTTTTTTCTAATCTTGCCTCTTTTCTCCTTGCAGTGATGTCGTTTCATGATGTCCTCTCACTAACCAATGGGGATGGGAAACACACATCCAATTATCCAATCACATTGTATGGTGGTGTTTAAAATGAACTCATATTCTCATTGTTACAAAGATCTGTCCTGATGAAGGTCTAACCGAAATGTTGGCAGATTAAAAGCAGAGAAAGTGTGTGTCGGAGTATGTCATTCTTTAATTTTCAATTTTTAAGGGGATTTACTCCCAGCACCACAACATTGTGAGAGTGTGCATGTTGGCATTTTCACTTGGTCCAAAGTCAAAGCAACTACTTCATTGTAATTTGCTGCATGTTTTGTACGTGTTGAGTGTTTTGTGCCACGCGGTGCTTATGTCTGATGTCCTGTGATGAATGTGTCAGAGAAGTTGAAGGGTGGGCTGTTACTTGGATCTAGTCTTGCATAGCCAGACCACACTGGAGAGGACACGCCTATATTTCTTTAAACCAATCAAATTCAAATTTAAATAAGCTTATTGGGATGGCAGATGAAAAACCTATGTTGCCAAAGTAGTACAGGAAATGATCAACAATGATAAAATATTATGATCGCAATCACAATCATCTTTGGCGGAGCGGTTGCTAGGTTATTGCCGCGCTGCACTGGGTTGTCGTTGTATCACATAGTCTGATTGGCCGACCACATGAATCGGGCGTCACTGATTGGGCAGTAATAAAACGAATGACAAGGCTTATTCCCAAAACCTCCATCCACTGAGGAGTCAGCCTAACCTTTCATACGGTACAGGATCATGCTTGTTCCTGATGTACTGTGTTCAGTGTTTCTGATGTGCTGTGTTCAGTGTTTCTGATGAAGTGTTCAGTGTTTCTGATGTGCTGTGTTCAGTGTTTCTGATGAAGTGTTCAGTGTTTCTGATGTGCTGTGTTCAGTGTTTCTGATGAAGTGTTCAGTGTTTCTGATGTACTGTGTTCAGTGTTTCTGATGAAGTGTTCAGTGTTTCTGATGAAGTGTTCAGTGTTTCTGATGTGCTGTGTTCAGTGTTTCTGATGAAGTGTTCAGTGTTTCTGATGTGCTGTGTTCAGTGTTTCTGATGAAGTGTTCAGTGTTTCTGATGTACTGTGTTCAGTGTTTCTGATGAAGTGTTCAGTGTTTCTGATGAAGTGTTCAGTGTTTCTGATGTACTGTGTTCAGTGTTTCTGATGAAGTGTTCAGTGTTTCTGATGCAGTGTTCAGTGTGTCAGAGAAGGTTCAGGGTGGGCTCTTACTGATGTACTGTGTTCAGTGTTTCTGATGTTCAGTGTTTCTGATGTGTGTTCAGTGTGTCAGAGAAGGTTCAGGGTGGGCTCTTACTGATGTAGTGTGTTCAGTGTTTCTGATGTGTGTTCAGTGTTTCTGATGTGTGTTCAGTGTGTCAGAGAAGGTTCAGGGTGGGCTCTTACTGATGCTCTGTGTTCAGTGTTTCTGATGTGTGTTCAGCGTGTCAGAGAAGGTTCAGGGTGGGCTCTTACTGATGCTCTGTGTTCAGTGTTTCTGATGTGTGTTCAGTGTGTCAGAGAAGGTTCAGGGTGGGCTCTTACTCGGGTCGGAGAGGATGGAATCGGTCTTGGGCAGGAACTGGTCACAGCGTATCCCTTGGTAACCTTCTCGACACCTGTGGGAGAAACACACACGGAGCTGTCAGCCACAGGGACCTCACACGGGCGCCATGACACCTTGTACGATGGTATAACAGCATGGCACAGAAGGGGGGCATTAGGTCGTATCCCATAATATATAACGTTGAGAGGAACGTGTTAACGCTCACAGTTAATCTGGAAATTTGAATGCATTAAAAATAATTAAAGCAAATGAATCATATTACCAAAATTGACCCCAACATCCACCCGTAATTCCAAAATGTGAGTGTTTAACTGGCTGAATGACTGAAAGACGTGAAACGCTGATAAATCTGCATTTCTCATGCATGTGCACACATACTGTAGGCTAAGTGTGGTGTGATGTTGCTGGGCAACTGTGGCACAGCACCACAGACATATGTGAGAGTGCTGTGTGTGTTCACTGTGTAGTGCGTTGTGTGGTGTTCTCTCAGAGTTGTGTGTGTCCAGTGTGTAGTTCGTTGTGTGTTGTGTGTTGTTCTCTCAGAGTTGTGTGTGTCCAGTGTGTAGTTCGTTGTGTGTTGTGTGTTGTTCTCTCAGAGTTGTGTGTGTCCAGTGTGTAGTTCGTTGTGTGTTGTGTGTTGTTCTCTCAGTGCTGTGTGTGTCCAGTGTGTAGTTCGTTGTGTGTTGTGTGTTGTTCTCTCAGTGCTGTGTGTGTCCAGTGTGTAGTTCGTTGTGTGTTGTGCGTTGTGTGTTGTTCTCTCAGAGCTGTGGCCCTAGCAAAGGATTGTGTTTGTGCTCTGCTCTAAGATATGTCTTATTTCACTGAACACACACCTACAGCACACGCGCACACACACACACACACAAACACACACACACACACACACACACACAAACACACACACGGCGCTGGGACCGTATCCTGATATAAACCCTAATCCGATTCATCCATTCTAATCCAACTTCCTGCTGGCTTCTTCACGCTTGCTAACAGGTCACTTTTAACAAACATGTATTTTTCATGATAAGGAATGGAGTTAATTACTAGTGTTTTTTTCCACGGCGACCCCGGCAATGATGAAACTCCAAGAGCG
The DNA here is from genome assembly GCF_949987555.1 of Borostomias antarcticus. Taxonomy (NCBI): domain Eukaryota; kingdom Metazoa; phylum Chordata; class Actinopteri; order Stomiiformes; family Stomiidae; genus Borostomias; species Borostomias antarcticus. The sequence continues at coordinate 1,701,627 of NC_140235.1, read as the reverse complement.
GACGGCATCGGAGCGCAAATTGCCGGAGAGGTGGATAATTAGCAGCGTGTGTTTGGTGGCGGCGGCGTGGTTAGAGAGAACGGCGCTGTCATTACGGGGGAGTGTTGGGGGGCGAGGGAGGGCCGGGATGTGATTAAAACCAAACACTGGAACTAAGACAGAGTTGGGGAAGGAGGAGGCGCTGGAGTTGGTGTTTAACCTAAGGCACACACGCGCACACACACACGAACACACACACACGGTACTGTACAAGCAAGCACGCACGGAGACACGCACACACACATACACACGCACACACACACGGTACTGTACAAGCAAGTATGCACGGACACACACACACACACACGCACACACACGGTACTGTACAAGCAAGTATGCACGGACACACACACACACACACACACGGTACTGTACAAGCAAGTATGCACGAACACACACACACACACACACACACACACACACACATACACACACACACACACACACACACGCACACACATGCCAAGCCTAGTAATGAAGGCATGTTGGCTCCCACTTGACCCATCTTCAATCCTCCCGTTCCCGAGGGGAAGACGTGTTCCAGAACATTCATGATTACTCTGTTGTCCAAAAGCAAATGAAGATGCTCATATTCCCCAGAATAAGGCAGTATTGAGAGCTGCTGGGTTCTTAATTAGCTGCAAAGTCATTAATTAGCACGAACAGCGTGTGTGTGCGTGCGTGCGTGCGTGTGTGTGTGTGCGTGTGTGTGTGCGTGTGCGTGTGTGTGTGTGTGGAGGGAGGGGAGGGGGTGACGGAATGAGATGGAAGAGGTCTGCACGAAGCACTATGGACCAGAGATAAACACGAGGTGTCAAGCTGTTGCTACACACACACAAACACACACACACACACACACACACACACACACACATACACACACACACACACACACACACACACACACACACACACACACACACACACACACACACACACACACACACACAATGTGCAGGGTGAGAACAGACTCACCAAACAGTCATGCTGCAGAGCAGAGGTTCAGATGGGAGAAAGACGTTCCTGTTTCATGTGATACTGGGGAGTATTCCAGAAAGCAGGTTGAGTGAAAATGCAGATTTTGCTAACCCTGAAATAAGGGAAAGCTGGGTTGTCCGCTCCAGGAAGAGAACAGAAGTGTCTGGTTGGTCCTAGAACCAGGTAAGCCAGGACCAACGAAGCGCGCACAATTTTTTTGGGGGGTGCACTTTCAAAGCATGCCCTGATGGGAGGTTTCATAGCTGAACATTGGCATTTTTATGTAAAAACATGCAGGAAAATTACAGTAGCCTAGGCTACTGATGTTTTTTTTTTAACACATCAACAAAGGCCAATAGTTTGAGAGCGAGCAAATAAGAGGGCAATATTTAGGCCGAAACAACCAAGCTTTTAGGGACACACTAAATAAACTACAGAGACATTATATGACAACAATGGTCAAGCACCATGAAGAGGAATGACAGGGCGATAAAATACACCCCCTTAGGGCACAGCACTCAATAGCCTACTCCCCTACCTCACTAATCAGTGTTTAGGCTACTAGCCTATAGGCTACTAGGTCTATTAGCCCATCGCTCCAGGAAGCAAAGTTCACGCTCGAGTGCTGATTAAATCTAGGCAAAGCAAAACGCAGAGCCATAACAACTGGTAATTAATCACAAAAGACCAACCTTATATCATAACCCAAACTCGTCGGGTTTAAACCGTTTTGAACAAACGTCTAGTTTAAGCCCCACCCACTTCCGGTTCCATCCGAATACGAATACGAATAATTAGCTGTCAAATACAAATACAAATAGTGGGCTCCCGACACGCCCCTACAGCCAATCGGCTGAGGTGATCTAGTCCCTGAGGTTAGAGAGGTGCTTCAAACACAGACTTGAAAGAAGTTATTCCCTTTAGAGTGAGTGAGCGACGTTAAGCAAGACAGGAAGGTTATGAATATTTTCTCTGCCAGGTCATGAATTGTACATGGCATAGATGTGTTTTCACAACTGCCACCCACACATAATGTACACTGTAGGCCATTTATGTTAACATGTATGACACTGAGCATAGATATGTTTTCACAACTGCCACTCACACACAATGTAAGCCATTTATGTTAACATGTACAGTATGACACTGACCTTTTGTATTTTTCTAAACGGAGCCCTGCTTACAACAAAATGAGGACAAAAATCACCATTAATTCAGTAGAACTACACTTTGAACTATACTCCTGCGTTGGGTTTGCCTTTGTGCGTGTGTGTGTGTGTGTGTGTGTGTGTGTGTGTGTGTGCGTGTGTGTGTGTGTGTTTGTGTGTGTGTGCCTGAGAGAGAGAGGACTGAAATTTACCACCATGTGCCTTAACTTAAGATTAAACATTCTCCTCTGTGACCAATACGTCTTTTTCTGTTTTCCTATCTGCTCTGAGTTTTCATATCTATAACAGGAACCATTTATCATTTCATTTAGCAATAAATAAAAGAAATATGTAGGGTGCCAAACATCAGAATCAGCACTTCTAAATCTGAGGCCATGGTTCTCAGCAGGAAACCGGTGGTCTGTCCGCTCCGAGTAGGAAATGAGTCCTTACCCCAAGTGAAGGAGTTCAAGTATCTGGGGGTCTTGTTCACGAGTGAGGGAACCATGGAGAGGGAGTTTGGCCGGAGAATCGGAGCAGCTGGTGCGGTTCTGCAGTCGCTTTACCGCACTGTTGTGACGAAAAGAGAGCTGAGCCAAAAGGCAAAGCTCTCGATCTACCGGTCTATCTTCGTCCCCACCCTCACCTATGGTCATGAAGGATGGGTCATGACCGAAAGGACGAGATCACGGATACAAGCGGCTGAATTGAGTTTTCTCCGGAGGGTGGTTGGGGTCTCCCTGAGAGATCGGGTGAGAAGTTCAGTCATCCGGGAGAGACTCAGAGTAGAGCCGCTGCTCCTTTGCATTGAAAGGAGCCAGTTGAGGTGGTTGGGGCATCTAGTGAGGATGGCTCCTGGGCGCCTCCCTAGGGAGGTGTTCCAGGCGTGTCCGGCTGGGAGGAGGCCGCGGGGTAGACCCAGGACTAGGTGGCGGGACTACATCTCCACACTGGCCTGTGAGCGGCTTAAGATTCCCCAGGCAGAGCTGGTTGATGCTGCTAGGGAAAGGGATGTCTGGGGCCCCCTGCTGGAACTGCTGCCTCCGCGACCCGACCCCGGATAAGCTGATGACGATGGATGGATGGATGGATGGATGGATGGATGGATGGATGGATGGATGGTGCCAAACACGCAAAGAGAGTTTCTGGATAAAAAACAATTTCACTGCCGGACCTGTTACTCCTCTCTCGTAATGTACAGAGTATAACAAGAAGAGACACTGCTATCAATTTCTGGAACGGTGACGACCGCCTTCAATAATGTAACATTTCTGCTCCTTCCAACCTATTTTCTAGCCTATTTTCTCAGCATGAAATGTAATTTGGGGATAAACCGGCAGACAGATATCCGCTATGGGCACTATAGTCTAGATGTCTTCTGCTCCATGGTTAAGCTTCCCTGAACCACTCTGGAGGGGGTTTGACTCCCTCCCCTCCCAGAGAGAGGGTGGTCCGAGATGGGGGGCTGGTCTTCCATGCTACAGGGTTAGAGGACTTGAAACAGACAGAGCTGAAGTAGGACCACCATAGAGCTACTGTAAGAGCTACTTGCAAATTTGTGGTGTGTTTTGGGTTTGCGTGAATGCAGGTGTGTGTGTGTGTGTGTGTGTGTGTGTGTGTGTGCGTGTGTGTGTGTGTGTGTGTATCAATGTAGTGTTGATAACAGTGCAGGCTGAGATAAGGACCCTCTACCAGAGTGGCTGTATAGCTACAACCCTGCACATGCATGCATTTTTCAAACTCTTAAAGCTACAGTACCCTGCTAACTCTCCTGCTCTCAACCCACAACCTGAGCACCAACTCATACAACGTACTTAGCTGCTCGCTAGCTCAGTCTGACGCTGAAGTCATGGACAAACCACTGTTATGCAACACTATCGCAAATTATGAATGGAATATCAAAGTGTTTAATCACAATCGTGTCTAATATAATGTATGTGGTATTACAATTAAGGGTTAATAAACGGGTTATGTTGGAAAAAAAACATTTCGCGTCAGTTGGGTATTAAATCTCTTTTGATGTATTAAATCCTAATGTAATCCACTCAGACAGCCGACTCAGACAACGAGGCATTCCAGCTAAGCGTACCTCCAGCCATGCTAATAGAATTTACCAACTAACTTCAAAGGACGCCCTAGACGAGGGCTCCATTACTTAGCTAACGACGTAAACGCATCCACTCCACACACGGGCTGCTTTTTTTTCAGCTTTTTTTTTTTATGAAACAGGAATGGAATTTTCAGTCTTTTCCGTTGCCGGGTGCGTATCCGTGGAGGGTCCTGGATCACGTTTCCCAGACAACGTGTTAGAAATGCATCTGGGGTGTCGTCTCGGGCGCAGGCACAAAATGGCAGCTGTGAGGCAGACAAGAGATGAGGCAGGCGGGAGGTGTGTGTGCGTGTCTGTGTGTGAATTGTGCTGTGTGTATGTGTGTGTGTGTGTGTCTGTGTGTGAGTTGTGTGTGTGTGTGTGTGTGTGTGTCTGTGTGTGTGTGTGTGTGTGTGTGCGTGTGCTGTGTGTGTGTGTCTGTGTGTGTGTGTGTGTGTGTGTGTGTGTGTGTGTGTGTGTGTGTGTGCTGTGTGTGTGTGTGTGTGTGTGTGTGTGTGTGTGTGTGTGTGTGTGTGGAGGGTACTATCTGACTAGGTAGATGTAGTTAGATGAGCTATGACCTGCAGGCCCACCGTGCTGGAAGTGTAACGCGGTGCCGCGCTCTCATAGAATATTGTATTCTTTCGCGGCGAGCTTGTGCGTGCGTTGAATAAAAACATATGCCATAATCCTCCGCCGTGTCTCCAGACAGAGTGTATTCCAAGCAGACAATTGTTCCAGACATCTCCATTTCCATTCTGACTCCCTTGACACTCCGCTGACATGGTTATGTAATATGCACCCAGGGTTGAGTTTTCTGCAAAGAGACATTGCAGACAGACAGAGAGAGAGAGAGAGAGAGAGAGAGATAGAGAGAAAGAGAGATGGAAGAGAGAGAGAGAGATTGAGAGAGAGAGAAAGAGAGAGGGAGGGAGAGAGAGAGAGAGGGAGATAGAGAGAGAAAGAGATGGAAGAGAGAGAGATATATATATATAGAGAGAGAAAAATGGAGAGGGAGGGAGAGAGAGAGAGATGGAAGAGAGAGAGAAAGAGAGAGGGAGGGAGAGATAGAGAGGGAGAGAGAGACAGAGAGAGAGGGGGAGAGAGAGAGAGAGAGAGAGAGAGAGTGAGAGAGAAAGAGAGAGAGAGAGACAGAGAGAGAGAGGGAGAGAGAGAGACTGAGACGGAGAGAGAGTGAGAGAGAGAGAGAGAGAGAGAGAGAGAGTGAGAGAGAGAAAGAGAGAGGGAGGGAGAGAGAGAGAAAGAGAGACAGAGAGAGAGTGAGAGAGAGAGGGAGAGAGAGACAGAGAGAGAGAGAGGGAGAGAGAGACAGAGAGAGAGAGAGAGAGAGAGAGAGAGAGAGACAGAGAGAGAGAGAGAGAGAGAGAGAGAGAGACAGAGAGAGAGAGAGAGAGACAGAGAGAGAGAGAGAGAGAGAGAGACAGAGAGAGAGAGAGAGAGAGAGAGAGAGAGAGACAGAGAGAGAGAGAGAGAGAGAGAGAGAGACAGAGAGAGACAGAGAGCCTTCACAAACCTGTTTGCCCGCATGTTACTTCTCACTTACATGACATGACATGTGCCCCCTCAACTTCTATAGGCATGACGCTTCTGGTACCATCCGCCCCTCGGCGGGGTGTTAACATCAAACCACCAACGCCAGCGGCAGGAACACACCGTGTGTCGGATCTCTCGGTTTCTAAACGCCCGGCCGTTTACCGCCTCTTGGCCCGGCTGAGTGTTGTGCTACACCGCCGGCCTCAGTAGACGTGGAGTACGCCAAGAAACATTCCAAGTGGAAGTTGTTTACTTGGCAGTGCTGTGAAGGTGAGCCCTTTCCTGGCTCTCATCCTCTACCATGGCTCACCTCCGCCCCTCCGCCTTTCAGCTGGGAGGAAACCGCCTCGACCTTTCACCTCTGCCGGCCGTCGGCCGTGAAATAAAACCACTTTTGCTGAAGTTCACCCTGAGGTGACCTCCATCCTCCATCCCCTTCTGCTCGGCTCCTCCCTTCGCTCATCTGACAGCCAATGGGAGCTCGCGCTGGAAGGAGGATATCCTTAGCCCGCGGCGGTAACGCTGCTGCTCACAGGGTTGATAGCGAGAGCGGAGAGCTGTCAAAAACATACTTTCTAGATCAGAAGGTGTCTGAAGAGTAAGTCTGCTGGAGACTATCACTGTGAAAGCAGTGGTTATAGGAGAACGGATACACACTGATCTCCTTGTGGGGTTAACATACCATTAAAGGAGAGATAACGGATTTTAAATTCAACCCCTTATCTCTTCCTCAACCGTCTTTCTCTCGTTCACTTCTGCGTATCAACACACCTTATCGCTGAGGCCTCTTATCTGCTCTTCACCCCTCTTTCTCTCATTCACTCCTGCACATTAGCACACCTTATCACAGAGGCTTCTTATCTCTTTGCATATTTCCCTCCTTTCATTAATTTGATTTCCCCTGTGTTTTTTTTTCATTATGTGATTTGTGAAATATCAGTTTATCAAGCCTGTTACAGATATGGCCCTGGTATCTGAGTGGATTAATTGAGCTCTTATCTCTGGGTTCAGGTGTTCCTTGGTGCCCGCAGCCATCAGACTGAACTATAACGGTCTCTACGCCTGAGCGCTTGGAGTCTTGTGGAGATGTGCAGCATTAGGGCTGGGTATCGCTACTTGATACCTTGTAGTCGTGGATCGAAACAAACTGATAATAAGTAGCATCGAAACGTCTTCAGTCAAACCAGTGCTTCATTCTATCCTTTTTGTATTGAGATCTAGGTAAAAAAGACGTTGTAATATGGTCCAATCACTGCAAGCGTTCTTCAATTTAATGCGACGCGTGATTGGCCCGTTACAGCAGACAGCTACAATCCGTCTGGTGAAATCGACTGCAACTGCGAGTTGTTGACACAGTTTAGCACGCTGAGGTAAAGCCACCAAAACGCTCAAAGCTATGGTTATACTACACGCCTATGGCGTATGGTAAAAATAAATGCATAAAAACGCGGATTTCACTCATTACCTACCTAGCTATCTAGCTAGCATTAGCAACCCTACTATAATGCATTGCTTAGTGCATTGGCTACTTAGTGGTAGTTTTAACTTCTGTAGCAGCGAAATTGTGAACATTTCGATTTATAATATGTGTATGAGCTGTTAAAACTGTAGGAGTACCAGCAGTTTACAAAATGTGTGAATATTTTCAAAGCAACTGCTGCCACCACTCTAAAAACATCAAGCTACTGAACATTCCACCAGCAGTTTCAATGGCACAAAAATTACTATTAAAAGTTAAATTACTAAAAAACTATAAAATATATTTAAAATTCTGAATACATCCGATTAATAGCTAAACTTCATGAACATTTTAAAGTTTGAATGAAGTTTCTAGCACAAAGTATGAAGAAGTATTTAAGCGGCAAAAAACTGGGGAGAACTATAATAAAGAAAGAAAGAAATATTGGGAATATCACAAGTCAGGCTAGCTTCTACAAGCTAGCCCACCTAATAATGTCTTTTTTTTCTGGGTGGTTATATTTCTGCCAGTCAACACATGGATATATAAACTTGTGGTTATGGAAATAAAAAAAAATTAGGGGGCAGTCAACATTGTACTGAATGACATGGGACCTTTACATCATTCACCCATGCATGTACTGTATGTGTTTTACCAGACATATCTATACAACTTGTATGTACCAGCAATATTTCAATATTTCATTTGCGGTGGTTTCCAATCTATTCAGAGTATTAATGGCGTCTTTTGCTCCACTCCGACCAACTCTGCTCCAGCAAAACCAGGATCCAGGGCTGACTCCTGCACAGCTGCTCTCCTCATACTTTTGGCAGAGAACATGTTGAACATCCTGTCCTCTCAGAAGTAGAGAACATGTTTAACATCCTGTCCCCTCAGAAGCAGAGAACATGTTTAACATCCTGTCCCCTCAGAAGTAGAGAACATGTTTAACATCCTGTCCTCTCAGAAGTAGAGAACATGTTGAACATCCTGTCCCCTCAGAAGTAGAGAACATGTTTAACATCCTGTCCCCTCAGAAGTAGAGAACATGTTGAACATCCTGTCCCCTCAGAAGTAGAGAACATGTTGAACATCCTGTCCCCTTCAGAAGTAGAGAACATGTTGAACATCCTGTCCCCTCAGAAGTAGAGAACATGTTGAACATCCTGTCCCCTCAGAAGTAGAGAACATGTTGAACATCCTGTCCCCTCAGAAGTAGAGAACATGTTGAACATCCTGTCCCCTCAGAAGTAGAGAACATGTTGAACATCCTGTCCCCTCAGAAGTAGAGAACATGTTTAACATCCTGTCCCCTCAGAAGTAGAGAACATGTTGAACATCCTGTCCCCTCAGAAGTAGAGAACATGTTGAACATCCTGTCCTCTCAGAAGTAGAGAACATGTTGAACATCCTGTCCCCTCAGAAGCAGAGAACATGTTTAACATCCTGTCCCCTCAGAAGCAGAGCCATATTCTAAAGGTCGGTGTCAACCTCCCAACAAAGCATGGTGATCGGCCAAGGCTTGATAGATGGGCAGCACAACACCATATATCCCCCTTAATCTTTAAGAGTCACCTGCTTTCTCTTCCCTCCTCGTCTCACCCATCAAAGCAAACACTTGCGCAGGCACAAGGCGACAGCTTTGATGTTCCATGATATGTAACAGCCGGCCCACTTTCTGATGACAAAGGCAGGATGGTGGTGAAAGCAAGGCACGGACACATCCTGCCATCATGATGTGGAGACATCACTGAGTTAATGAGCTCCAATCAAGAAAGAGAGAGAGAGAGAGAGAGAGAAACAAGCCACCACACTTGATAATAACCCTAATCATAAAAGTACAAGTATGGAAATTGTACAGAACTTTGATGTTGAGGTTGAGGCAGATACTTCCTTTTTCCCGTTTTATGTCGAGCCAAAATGACACATTCTTCTTCTAAGAGATGCATGTTGAGGGTTTATTGGAGGGGGACGTTTCACATGACCGGTTTTGAACAGCGAACGTCTCAAATCCACACTTTACACATAAGCCCACTTTAGGACCGACAATGGCTTCAGAGCCAGAGACAATAGACATGCAATTACTTTAGTATCAACTCATTTTCCGTTGCAGTGTAAGAAAAGAAAATGTTCATAATGTGATGACTCATGGTATGCAGTCTTCATTTCATTATATACTGCCAGAGCTTGCTTGGCCAACGATATACGCAGCTTATTGTTGGACTGTTTTTATAAACTCAGTAAGGTCATTAAAGTGCAATCTCAAACTTTTGAGTTCAGTTATTGTTGGAAACACGTAGAGTAGGAGTGTCCAGATTGATCAGCCAGCAATCGGAACGGACGATATTCAGTAAAAAATATGAGATCGGGGACTTCCTATAATGCTTTCTAGTTGCCGATCACGACAACTGATCAATAATGGCCAAATCAATCAGTAATAGGCTTACTTGATTACACAGACTAAGGAAGAAGAGAAGATAATAATCAATACATCAGAAGGAGCTCGGGCTTACTTTAATTAATTGCCCCTAAGAATCTAAGATACTAGCTGGGAAATGATCTCTGCAAACTCATCGTTTTAAAAGTTAGGGAGGGAAAGATACTGTCGTGCAGGCTTAGTTGAACCCTGTCCACTTCAAGTCGCACTGAAATGAAAAAAGCATTCTGTCCCATTTTGGTTCACATAATTGGTCATAGTGTTCACAGTGTTCACCTATTCAACGATGTATGCCAAATAAATTACACAATCTACTTTTGTTGTAATCTTATATCAAAGTATATAATTTCTTACTTCCTGGAAAACAGTAGGTCACGTGCAATGACGACAACAGGTACCTTAGATTTTAGGCCAATAATCTCACGACATCCACCCGTCAATCAACGCTATCCTTCTAGCGAATCTGTCTAAAGTTCTTAAAACCCGTCCACTTGTCAATGTTCCAATCAAATTCCTCTAAACATTATGTCCCACCCTCATAGCTTGTTTGCGTCGGAAATACGTCAAACTACGGAAGTTAGATGATCTCAAACGTCCGTTTCAGTGCGTCTTTAATGCCTGATCTGTTAACGTGTGAGAGAAGTGGGCGGCAGCAGGACTACAGTATTAATCAAACAGGTGAGATGACTCAACTCTACGGCGTCACTGCGGCGATAACTAGGGCAGTTCGTTTTGCGATGCCGCCGCAGGCTCAAACGCTGGCACCATGACGAAGAGAGGATAGAAGAAGAAGAGAGAGAGAGAGAGAGAGAGAGGGAGAGAGAGAGAGACAGAGGAAGAGAGAGAGAGAGAGAGGACAGAAGGAGGGCTTCCCAGCTGCTCTGGGCCCGCCGGTGCCAGAATGCCAGAGAGAGGGAGGGAGAGAGATATACAGAGAGAGAGAGAAAGAGAGAGAGAGACAGAGAGAGAGGGAGATACAGAGAGAGAGAGAGAGAGAGAGAGAGGGAGAGACAGAGAGAGAGAGAGACAGAGACAGAGAGAGAGAGAGAGAGAGAGAGGGGTGGGGTGAGGATAACTAGACGGTGGACAGCTCACTCCAGGCTGCTGGGAATGCAGGCGGGGCGCAGAGGAGAGAAGACCTTCTGCTAAAGACATTGGGCGAGTTTTAGCCTCCATGTTTGTCATTCGGCATGCATCGCTGGTAGTGGGTGGAGCTATATGTTGCTTCATGGGATACGCTTTACACTATACACGTGTTAAACATACACATCTGACAGTATGGAGTTGGAGGAAATGCCAAGGGAGACATGCAGCTGCAGAGGTCGTATCAGTCGTCACATACGATTCAGGGCACGTTGGCGTGGACAGCACAGAACACACACACACACACACACACACACACACACACACAGCACACACACACACACACAGACAGACAGACACACACACACACACACACACACACACACAGACAGCACACACACACACAGACACACACAGACACACACAGACAGACAGACAGACACAGACACACACACACACACACACAGACAGACACACACACACACACACACACACACACACACACACACACACACACACACACACAGACAGACACACACACACACACACACACACAGACAGCACACACACACAGACACACACAGACAGACACACACAGACAGACACACACACATACACACACAACACACACACACACGTACACCCTGGCCCAGGCACTGTGGAGGGATGTTCATTCAATCTGTCCGTGAAGAATCAATTGAAGGATTGGAGCTTATGGAGTCAAAATGAGGCCAGAAAGCATTGTAAACGTAAGTGAAGTATTGTAAACGTAAGTGAAGTATTGTAAACGTAAGTGAAGTATTGTAAACGTAAGTGAAGTATTGTAAACAAAAAATATATAAATTATTACTTAATTATTAAAAAATAAAATAAAAATTGCATTTACAATACTTTTTTGCGTTTACAAAACCTTTTCTGCATTTACAAAACTTTTCTGCCTTTACAATACTTTTTCTGCGTTTACAAAACATTTCTTGCGCTGCAAAACATTCTGGCCTCTCTTTGACGTGGGGGCGGGGTTAGATGAGTGGCGTGTCCAGAGAGGAAGAGGCGGAGTTTCGGGATGCCCACCGCCATATATAAATCAAAACCATAGAAGAAGTCCAAAAAACGTTGGGCATCCCGAAACCCCGCCTCTTCCTCTCTGGACACGCCACTCATCTAACCCCGCCCCCACGTCAAAGAGAGGCCAGAATGTTTTGCAGCGCAAGAAAGTTTTGTAAACGCAGAAAAAGTATTGTAAAGGCAGAAAAGTGTTGTAAACGCAGAAAAGGTTTTGTAAACGCAAAAAAGTATCGTAAATGCAATTTTTATTTTATTTTTTAATAATTAAGTGATTATTTATATATTTTTTGTTTACAATACCTCACTTACGTTTACAATACTTCACTTACGTTTACAATGCTTTCTGGCCTCATTTTGACTCCATACGAGATGATGTAATGCCAGAGGCGTGGCATATGAAACACCACAGAGATCACAGGGGCGTGGCATATGAAACACCAGAGAGATCACAGGGGCGTGGCATATGAAACACCAGAGATCACAGAGGCGTGGCATATGAAACACCAGAGATCACAGAGGCGTGGCATATGAAACACCAGAGATCACAGGGGCGTGGCATATGAATCACCACAGAGATCACAGAGGCGTGGCCTATGAAACACCTCAGAGATCACAGGGGCGTGGCATATGAATCACCACAGAGATCACAGGGGCGTGGCATATGAAACACCAGAGATCACAGGGGCGTGGCATATGAAACACCAGCGATCACAGGGGCGTGGCATATGACACCACAGAGATCACAGAGGCGTGGCATATGAAACACCACCGAGATCACAGGGGCGTGGCATATGAAACCACAGAGATCAACAGCACCAGTCAACACTTGTTCTCAGTGACATGCGTCCGTAGATATTTGGGTCTATATAACAACATTGTATATAGTGTAAACTTAGCTATAGCTTAGCTATAGTGCTTTATTTGAAAATGATCAGTACTAGTTGCTTTTATTGAGATGCCATGTTTTATGGTACAGTAAATTGACATGGATATTCTCTGTGATATTCTGTTAAGTTTCTTGTTTTGCTTATTTCTGATTGGTTGCTGTGTTTGATATAACTAAGGAAACAGGAAGTAGTTAGAGGGTGGTAAGGATTCAGTGCAGAATAGTATTTCTCTGTTGTTGATGATCTGGCTAATTACAGCTTCATCAAAAGAATCCGTCGCCATCCTCAGCTTGTTTGTGAGGTGGAGCTACGGTATCCATCCACCCAAACACCGACCCCCTCCATTCACGATAGCGTATAATAATCAGTATAATCACTACCATAAGCATGTTTTCTCTCAACGCTTTACATGTTATTTATGTGTTGATGCTTACTGTACATGTAAAATATGAAACACGATCAATATAATTTGCATCTTTCCTTCCGCTCGGTGGTATTTTCCTCGGTCCATAACGAGCGATGTTCTGTCTTGTTCATAACTCGTTCGCAGCTTTTTATGGCCTCTTGAAAGTGCGTCATGGCTAATTTAGGACACAGAGCCCCCCGCCCCCCTTGATTATGCGATGTAAACATATTCCCCTGACACGGATGGAGGGGAATAATAATATTATGGGTCCGGGTTTGGGAGGATGCCAGTACTGTCGGTCTACCCGTGGACCAGCTACAGTGAGGAGAGGTTTGGTCAGGGCTGGACTGGGGAAAGAACTCAGGTCAGGAAATGTAGCCCCAGTCAGTCCACGTTTTAAGCCGATCTGAGTGATCTTGCGACGCGGTGAGATGGAACACTTTCAGTTTCGTTTTGTAAACTTGAAATGAGCGGTCTTCCCTCTTTCCGATTATAAATCATGGATTTAAAAAGGGGGGGGGTGCTGACAGATATTTTGTATTTTTCGGGGGCCTGCAGACCAGGCCAGTTAACACGCCAGTTCACCCGGAAAAACTCCCGGTGCTCCCGACGGCCCCTGGGTTTGGTTTTAAAAGTCCCAGTGCAGGGAGCCATGCTCAGCGCTCGCTTCCTTCTCCTCAGGGAGCTGTGCAGTCATTAAGGTAAATGTGAGCGCCTTCACGATGTAGCATCTCTCATCACCGCCGCTGCTTGTTAATTGTCCTCCATGAAATGTTGTCGCCTCAAGTTGACCTCAAGTTAAAAGCCTCAACAGCTTTATAGTTCCTTCGATGGTGAATTAAAAGACTTCGGCGGCCGTAAATGAGGGAGATTGTGACGACAATCAGCCCAGCAGCGTCTGGGTACAATGAGCGGATCACGCCGCCGCAAAGTTTAAACGACAGTTTGACAGTTTCAGTTGCTTGTCACACCGATCTGTTAAAAGTCACGGGACCGTTAAGGCGTAAAAGTGAGATGAAGAAACGTGATGGGGATTCTCGCGCCTCGATCTCCTCCGACGGTCTCAAGTGGCGTTTTTCTCCGGTGCTCGTTAGTAGCTACTCGATTTAGCAATTGTTTCCATGGAAACTACAGTATGTTTCTTTTAACAAAGGAGGAAGCTAATATGCAGGTGTAAAATTAGAGGAAACTGATTGTGTGTGTATGTGTTTGTATGTGTGTGTGTGTGTGTGTGTGTGTGTGTCCTGTATTATGTGTATGTGCGTGGGCCTTTGAAACAACCTTCTGTCTAATGATCCAACACGACCTCAGCTTGGTCTTAATTGAATAATAAATGACCAGATCTTATCCAAGACCCGTATCCACGCCTTGACCCAAGACTAGAGGAGGCGTGTGAGCCTGCAGAGAACGTGAGAGTGGACACGTAGACGCAGAGGAAGGTTAGATCAGATATTTGGGTTTTTGGAAGGTGAAGTTCCAGAAACCTCTGGATAATAACAGTCAATGATTGAGTGGCGATGATCATTTTTAATAACTGCTGGACCTCAGAGGTTGTTTATTAACCCATGGTTATTACTGAACATGGGAACATGTGTGTGAGTGAGTGGCGATACAGGACACACAACACACACACGCATTAGATAATTTATTTGTGAACAATAATTTATAATGAACAAAATTAAATATATTTTAATCAATATTTTGTCTCTGTGTATTAATGTCGTTGGTTAGTAGCCGTGTAATAACTGGGATAACGTATGGCCAGTCGGTGATTATCGAAAAATAAAAGCCCTTCAGTGAGTTACGAAACACAGTCAGGCTATTATTTTTCGATAATGACCGGCTGGACATACATTATCCCTTACAGAGCCTACACTGGCATGTCATTTGTGGCTGCTCATCATGGATTAAATAGACTATTGACATTTGTTCTCCTATCAGATGGAGCCACTAGATGATGAAACCACCCTGTCTATATGCTCAGAGAGCTTTGGAGGTCATAACACAGAGTGAGTGTGGACCATATGTAATTGATTTACCTTGGGATGGGACAAAACTGCTCCTAGTGCTCTCCATCTACAAATAAATCAATTGTTTCAAATGCTATGATGTTAATTCTACAGGAAGAGGCCAGTCTCCCTCTCCCAGAACCTATAGCCTCCACTTAGACTTCTAGGGCCTCCACTTCTAGGGCCTCCACTTGGCCAAGACAATCACAAGGGGTACATAATTAACCTTCATCCAAACAGGGTAGTATATATATTAATCTGATTATATATATGATTATAGTGTTGTGATGAATCAAACAGTAACTAGAAATGGTGCTTAGAAAGCACAGACCTCCGCCCCTGAATGCATTTTGTGGGTCTGTGTGCGCCACAATTGAATGGGTTCTAAATTGGACCATGCTACACCCTTCCACCAACTTTCATAAAAATGGATCTGGTAGTTTTTGCGTAATCCTGCTAACAGACAAACAAACACACAAACAAACACGCCACCACTGCACTGTCGCTGGGGCGGAGGTAAAAATGAGGTGAATGGGGGGCTTTATTTGGTCAGCTCTGTGGCACCCCCCTCAGGTCACAGCCAGCAGGGGGGCAATGTGGTGCACTCCGGGCTCTCCCCCCGCACGCCCCAGTCCAAACCCCATGTCTCTAGCACCGCCACACAGAGAGCTGGCTTCGTTCTACGTTTTCTTTTCATTTTGTGTAATCCCAGTCCAAAAAATGACTGGAGATCAATGGATGTCTGTGTACCGTGAACCCGACCCATGATTTGGATCTGCTCCAAAGTTGACTGGTTTCTAGGTTGGACCATGCTACACCCTTCCACCAAGTTTAGTGAAAATCAGTCCAACAGTTTTTGCGTAATCCTCCCATACATATATATATTTATTGTTGGCCCTCTCTAAAGCCATTGCAATCACACAGAAGCATAGTCCAGTAGTGCAAAGTCACCAGTGAGAATTTGCTCTGTATGTAGGGCAAGAAGCCGCTCAGTCATAATGAATGCACCACATGGATGTAAGAGTGTGTGTGTGAGTGTGTGTGTGTGTGTGTGTGTGTGTGTGTGTGTGTGTGTGTGTGTGTGTGTGAGTGTGTGTGTGTGTGTTCGGGGGAAAGTGGATGAGAGAAGGCCCAGCCTGCTCCGAGCTGAGGGGGTGTTGGAGGGAGACAGTGTTATCTGAGCAGCTCAGAGACTATTACAGACACATAAGTGGATTTCTAGGCCCTGCTCAACTTAATGGGCAGACGGGGGCTTTGGTCACTGTGCCATCACATCCTATCAGCACACACACACACACACACACACACACACACACACACACACACACACACACACACACAGTCCATGTGTGTATTCATCCCCTGTAGTGTTATTACTGAGCGTCTACTGCTTGCCCTACATACAGAGCAAACTCCTCAACAAACCTCATTCAGGGACACAAACAAACCCAGATGCTGGGAGAAGAGCCGCTGGATCTGCTTGGTGAGGACACACACACACACACACACACACACACACACACACACACACACACACACACACACACACACACACACACACACAGAGTCAAGGACAGCCATCCATCATGTGACACACTTCTGGAGATGCTCCTGCCCTCAAGTTTGGAGAGTTCTGATTGGACGCCCCTGATGATGCTTGGCCTCAAACGTGGAGCCACCAGTAGACACTGTGACTGTGACCTTTTAGTTCATTAAATATTCGATAAGTTAACTTTATTACCCTGCCCGAGGAAATACTTTTAAAGCTACAGTACTGTCAACAAAAGTATCACGTGGCTTACATGAAGCAGCAGCTGACTGTACCTTTAAAGCAATGCACTAGCTGGGTGAGACAAGGTTCCTAGCACAGCAGTTCCTAGCACAGCGGTTCCTAACACAGCGGTTCCTAACAGAGCAGCTGTGTTCGGAATCACTCCCTATTCACTATATAGTGCACTATATAGGGCGTCAGCCATATCCGAATTCTCCACAGAATTTTCCTTCCCTATATAGTCCACTATTTATTACTCACAATTCACCTTGATTTGCAGGGATCAGTGCATGTACCCTACATTTCTCCGTTCCCTAGGTAGTTCACTACATGGTGAACCCTATATAGGGAATAGGGAGTGAGGGAACGAGGGAGCGATTCCGAACACAGCTAGCGGTTCCTAGCACAGCGGTTCCTAGCACAGCATTTCCTAGCACAGAGGTATCTAGCACAGAGGTTCCTAGTACAGCGGTTCCTAGCAGAGCGGTTCCTACAGTAGAACAGAGGTTCCTAGTACAGCGGTTCCTAGCAGAGCAGTTCCTAGCACAGCGGTTCCTAGTACAGAGGTTCCTAGCACAGCGGTTCCTAGCACAGCGGTAGTTCCAGAACGTTGACATCATGATGTCTCTCTGACTTCCTGCTTCATGTCCTAGAACTGCTGTTTGACCCTCTAGTTCACAGGTGGAGTTTTTACCTAAGCACAGATCTGAGACCAGCTTAGCCTCGCCATAAGCAGACCTAAGCCATCAAAGAGGGATACATTAAACTGACCAGATGTCACTGTGAGCTCAGACCTCATTGGTGAGTGGCGTACCATTCCAGACAGTCATAATGTAGCAATACAGTTTGGAGATGCAAACTGTCGGATGAAACTGGTTTGAAACATTACAGTGAAGTTTGCTCTGGTCATACATACATCATTATTATGTGTGAGATATATGTTACCAATCAACCTATCATATTTCCTCTTTAGTTTAGATTTTACCTACAGTAATAGCTATTTCCCAAATCCCCTCACATGTATATCTTATCTTTCAATCCATCTGACTTTCATCAAATTAAGTTGGTTGGCAACTTCGCCTCGAAATGAATCACATCTCCACGATTCTGTGTTTATGTCCTCGGAAATTGCAGGCTTTCATTCTAATTCTCCTCCTACTCCTTCCTCCTCCTCCTCCTCCCTGTCCCTCAGCTCAGGAAGAAAAGTCTGGGGAGTTCCTTTCTTTCTGCGGGTGCCACCTTCACCTGGTTACCATGGAAACCAGCGATCCAAGCGAGTTCCGCGGCAGCGTGTGATTGGCCGAGGGTCTGCGGGCGCCAGGTTCTGCCACCTTTTTAAAATGAACTAGTTCAAAGTTCAGTTCACAATTTTCAAAACGAACTAGTTCAAAATGTCAAATTAGGAACAAAGTTCATTCCCAAAAAATTTAATAGTTCATAGTTCTTCTTTTAGTTAATTTTTTTTGCCGGTCAGGCAGGAGGCTTCGTCGGTCTGTCTGTCTGTCTTTCGCAAGGATTTTCTACCCTAGTCTACGCACCTGAGGCCTCATTTATCATTGAGGATACACCCTATTTCATTTAAACCTGATCTTTGTACTTGCTTTTCTCCGCAAATAATGTGATGTATCATGACAAAACTCGATGGTAAATATTGTGTATATATCTCACAATATTTCCCATTGAGTTTTGGCATGATAGCCTACATCACATTATTTGTGGAGAAAAGCAAGTACAAAAATCAGGTGTAAATGAAAAAGGGTGTATGCACAATGATAAATGATGATGATGGTGATGATGATGATAACTCTGAACCCATGTCAGCAAAGGTCACACAAATGTTTTCAAGATTGATGTGCATCTCTCCTGACTGAATCTAGCCGCATGCTACTGACATCACTACTAGCACCAGTGTGAGATTCATAAATGAGTGAGATTCATAAATGTGCTTCCCTCTGGAATATGTAGGGGTGGGACCTATGCCCACCATCCCATTACTCTCTGTAAAGCGCATTGTGTTGCCTCTGTGTATGAAATGCGCTATACAAATAAAGTTTGATTTGATTTGACAAATACAGTCACAAAGACACATTATTAAAACTTGCATAAAAAATGCAAGTACAAAACATTATATACTGTAAATACAGTCTATACTGACTATACTATATGACAGATCACCTCGCACTTCCTCATTAAAACCACATAAGGCTACAAGGAAAATGGCGGTGAAACCAACAATAAGCAATACTGACAGCAGAACATTTGTGCCTGAGGGGAACTCATTCACTGCCACCGACAGTAATTAAAAATATGTCTTTCTGTCCGTAACCACTTATCCATTCCAGCTAATCACGCACTGTAGGCTACGGTATGTGAAGACAATGACACGTGTGTACACGTCAATGGTTCTATACCGTCCCCCTATTGTACAGGAACCAACATGAAAGTTCCCGTTGGACCCCTCTTTACGGAATGGCATTGGCCTCGCCAACAGGACCGTCATGTGACCCCGGGGGCGAGAGATCGTGTTACAGAGATCATGCTTCTGAAATCCTCTCTGCAACAGGAGATTACCATATAAGGCCGGGAGGGCATTACGCACAAGTGTTTATGTGCATGCAAATGGGAGAGTAACCCCCCCCCCCCCCCCCCCCCCCCCACACACACACACACACCCCTACTTGCTTATCTCGGTTTACTGGTTTAGCAGCCTCCACCGAGGGGCAGCAGTTACAGCAGCTAGCTAGCTAGCTAGCGGACACAGCTTGCGTTCGCCCATGGCTTATTCAAATGAGCTGGGATCTCTCACATGAGCAGCATCGAGCAGATCCACACAGGAACAAAGTCGTGTTGAAGAAAAGCTACCCTCAGGGGAGGGCTGTATCTACAGATAGTATACTGCATGGTTGTGGACCAATGGGTGCGTAGAGCTGTGTGTTATTCAGTGTTATACAACGGGTAGTTCCCGCCTCGCAATCTGATTGGTTAAGAGCTGTTGTATATGCCACGGGCAAAGCCTTTTTATTCTTCTATGTGAAATATTACTACGCCAATAATAACTGCCTGTAAAAACGTTAGTTCCATTGCGTAATGGTCTGTTGGTTACATTACGGTTTCTCCTCAAGAAAAATTGAAACATTTGATGTCAATTTTGAGTGGGCGACTGGCCGATGTGGTGTTGGTGCTTCATGGTTGGTTTAAGGGACACGGTCGTCGGGTTTGGCTCTCGCCAGCATGAACAAGAGCTTTAACTGTAGATTGAATGTTGTTTAGGAGTCGATGGTGAGAGAGAGAGATGATGGGTGAGATGTTAATGTTGTTATTCATGGTTAGTTTCTTCATGACTGGGGTTGTGTGATGAAGCAAAGTGCTTCTATTGATGTTCAAATCAAATCACGCAGAGGTGGAACAGTGCCAAACGGGCTTGGGTACATTTCCACGAAGGCATGGAGACACATTGACACCTAGTTCAACCAGCTCGCACACAGTATTACTGTATAATGAAAAATAATGCGTGCGTATCAGATATGTAGACTCAACTGAATTACCATAGGATCAGTTAGTCATTCCAAAAGCTACAAAACAGAGAGCCATCTAAGCTAAGAGTGGGGTTTGGCTCCAAGTACTTCTTAGGCAACAAGTGGGGGAATTAGCAGAGATCCAACAAATCACTAATTAGCAGATTCATAAACATGATAAACTGGGCCTGTTCTGGGTATAGAGGTTGACACACACTGGCGGAGGTTGTCTGGAAGTGGATTAGTCTTGTTTAAGAGGGCAGCGACACCATTAATCTGGTAAACAACTCAGATGTAATTCCAAAAGGAAACACAAGGGATTAAACCAGCCTAAAATATTAGCCTCCACGTTGGCATGGATCACTCATTATCCACTTTCTCATCATCACACGAGTGACTGTGGGAAGGAGGAGAGCAGGGGACTTACATTAGCATTGCTAACATTAGTTAGCAGTCTACACTAGAGCCACCATGCACTCGACTATTACGTAGCTTAGCATAACAGGGCAGAGGTCTGTGCTCCCAAGCACCATTTCTAGTTTGAGGCAAGGTAAGGCAAGGCAAGTTTATTTGTAGAGCACATTTCAGCAGCAAGGCAATTCAAAGTGCTTTACATGAGACATTAAAAGCATCAAGGCAAAGTGCAAGAAACACATAAAAGGTCATATAAAGGTTGAGGTATATGTTTCTAAGAGGGTTGTGTTTAGTTTTTTTCTAGGTTCAGGTTAATATTATATTATTAAACTGTAGTATACACATAGAGTATTCATATAGCCTTTACTTTCAGGTCTAGGTGAATATTATTACTCACATATTATATGTGTAGTCAGGAGCACCGAAGCAGGGCAGTCTTGTGCAGAGCAGAGACAGACTGTGCCAAGGTTGGCCTTCAGCTAAATGCCAAGAAAACCGAGGTAATCACCTACAACATCCTCCCGGACCATCCCTCTAACAACAACAACAACAACAACAGGAGGCACTGCTCTGAAGCAAGTCAGTGACCTCAAATACCTGGGCTCACAGGTCAACTTGTCTGAGCAAGACCTTAAAAGTGAGGAAGGCGCTTGCATGGACGGCTCTAAATGGCATGCCCGGTGTGTGGAACCCCCTGATAAATCAAGTTCAGCTTCTACACGACGGTAGAGTCTGTTCTATATGATTCACTTGAATATAATATAAGCGACTACAGGGATAGCTAACACATAATGGCCGACCGTGTAGGCAACTTCTCTGTAACTATGTGTGCACTCTGTTAGTCATGTCTCTCTTATGAAGTATCTACCCCATGTTTACTGCTCTATATATGTTCTTAGCTGTTAGACAAACATTTTCCAGGAGCTTGCTCGATCGTCTCGTTGAGAGAGGTCAGGGAAGAATTTTTACAGCTCACTTTTCTGGCCCCCGGGTGATACAGTTTTTTTGCTTCACTCTGGAATACATAGGGGTGGGACCTATCAAGCAACAAGTATCGATCAACAAATTCAAAGGCTTTGATTAGGTCAATCAATATTGCACCTGTAACTTCTCCATTGGTAAATAGTAATTAGACTGCACTTATATAGCGCTTTTATCCAAAGCGCTTTACAATGAAGGCCTCTCATTCACCAATTCACACACCAATGGCGGCCGCTGCCATGCAAGACGCTAGCCTGCTCATAGGGAAGCAATTTGGGGTTCAGTATCTTGCCCAAGGACACTTCGACGTGTAGTCAGGAAAAGCCGGGATTCGAACCGCCGACCCTACGATCATTGGACGACCCGCTCTACCTCCTGAGCTATAGAGCTGCCCCATTACCTGCAGCAGCAGAGAACACATCATTGGTAAATTACAGTAAGGCAGTAGCTGTCGAGTGATTAGGTCTGAAGCCAGACTGAAATGGTGAGAGAAAATTGTTGATACTGAGATAATTTGAAAGTTGATAGCAGACTAATTTTTCTGTTGCAATTGAGCAGATAATAGATATAGGTCTATAGTTGTTAAAATCAAGTACATCGCCTCCCTTATGGAGTAGAATAATTCGAGCACATTTCCAAATAGCTGGTAATTTGCCTGTTAATAATGAAAGCTGAGATGAAATGGAACTAAAAGAGGTGGTAGTAGAAGATGATTCAGACAAGATGGTAGAACAGACAGAGGAGAAATTATGATTTAATGCTTGAGCAACAGATAAATAATCATGTAGAATTGTATTTCCAACTCTTATTTGATTAATAGGATGTTTTAATTTGATATTAGTGATAGATGTAATTTTGTTCGAGAATTATTTGTGATTTTTTAAATCGGAATCTGAACAATCGCTGTAATTAGATTTAGCATTACAAATTTTAATTTTGCTCAACTTTCTATGTTGCCTATACACTTCCCAATCAGCATTGTCCGTTGTCTTTCAAAATGTTAACCATGCTTTATCTTTCTGTCTAAAGAGACTAATAAGTTCATATGTTCACCTTTGTCCTTAACCATTTTCCATGGAGCATGTCTATTTACCACATCATTGAGCTCTGTGTACAAAAAACCCCAGGCATCTTGTGCATTGGGTATTAGTTCAAATCGGTCCCAGTTAATAGCAATCAAATGATAAATAAATCCAGTTTCTCATATTCCCTGATTTTGATCAGCTTTGGTGGTAATTTAAGAAGTTTATTTTCCACATTCAAAAGATAATTGAATGATCACTGAAGCAGTCAGACAATACAGCCAGACTCCATAATCCTGTTAGGGTGTGAAACAAGTATCCAATCCAGCAGATTTGGTGTTTTTGGTAACACGAGTAGGTTCATGAATTAGTTGGGTGACATTTATACTGCTAAACTTTTTTTTTTACTTTGTCTGATTTATCGAGACGTTTTTTTAATTAAAATCACAGTAAAATGTATTCACTTGTAGATGAAATTGAGCTGATAGTTGAGATTAGACGAGTGAAAGAGTCAGCTGGTGAGCAGGGTGGTCTGTTTATGCTACTTATATATAACCATTTATTTGCATGAAAAATAATCTTAGCAAAAACTGACTCAAAAAGTTGAGTCTCAATTGTACAGAACCTCTGGGTCATCATCAACAGACGGAGGGAGGGCCAGCATCGGCGCAGGCTGCTGAAACGGAACGGCGACATCTACCCTCCCGTCTGCGCCACCCTCCGTGGGTACAGGATCGTTGTTCCCCAGCGACGGCGGCGGCAGTGGAAGAAGTGCGCCCGGCGAAGCCTCTCCAGAGGTTTCCAGACTGCAGGTCTGGCAGGCAGGAGACGGCACCAGACCCGCCCTGTCGTGCTGCGGGCCCATGGATGTCCCGAGTCGCTATTGAGGGCGACGCAACCGTATAACCTCTCAGGCAGACTAGGCAGCGTCGGGCTGAGGAGTCCCGAGGGAGTCGCTGGCTAGTCGTCTTCCTTCTTCTCAGTTTTCTTGCGAGCTGAAGGTTTCTGGGAGCAGATGAGCAGGCGTAGCCCGCTTATACAGCAGTGCACCAGACTAGAGATCCACCGATATGCATTTTTTAGGGCCGATACCGATACAGATAATTGCCAAGTTGAGGTGGCCTATAGCCAATATTTAAGGCCGATATTCAATATCACCAATTCAATTCTTTCTTTCTTTCTTTCTACAAAGTGACAAGGAGAGAAAGCTGAATTAAAAAGATACAATAGTTTACATTATGTTTTTATTTTGGTCGTCACCTGGGCACACATCATGTTACAGCTCACACATATATACTAATTAATTAATATTATTATTATTATTAGTAGTAGTAGTAGTAGACAACTGCTCCGGGTTTCTTGGCTTGGTAGCGCTAACCAACATTATATGGTTCTTTGTCAGTGACGCAATATCGGCTTTCTGAAGCCGATAGCCGATATGATACCAAAACGTGAATATCGTCCGTAATTATCGGCCAAGCCAATTATTGGTCGATCTCCACACCAGACCTAGTTGGACACAGGTGTAGCTGGAGCTGTCTAGGGCTTCACAAGCCAATAGGAGCTTTCCCTGTGTGGCAGAGCTCCACGAAATAGAACCAAGAAACTAATAAGCAACCGTGGAGAAGAGTAGGACCAATAATTTCAATGTATCTGTACTTGTTGCATATGGCAAATAAAATCTTGAACTTTTGAACTTCGACCTCTGAGCTGAAGCTTGAGCAGCTTGAGGTTTCAGATAAGGTTATGGTGAATGGGTAGAGCCCACAGTGTCTGCTATGGCTGGGGATGTGGAATCAGACTGCTTGTTATTTCCTGTCTGCAGAAAACAGAATGGCATGCAGCTCTGTTTTTGGAGGTTATGCCGATCACAACCGTCTCATTCAAATCCACCCATTCCTCTCTCTCTAGTCTGTTCTCTCTCTCTCTCAATCTCTCTCTCTCTCTACTCTACCCTACATAATTCAGACCAGAGCACAATGTCAGACATGGCTGAGGGGAAAAAAATAATTGAGAGAGAGAGAAAAAGAAGTTGCAGAATTCTCGAACGAAGGTGAATGAATATTTCAAGTGGAGGGCATTAGCATAGCGGTGACCAGCCTCAATTTATTTATTTGATTTGCTCCGGCGTACTCCGGCACCACGACAGAAATAACACCGGCTCTCATGCAAATGCAGTGTTAAGGCTTTCTACTGTCGCCTCAGTCCCATCGGAATTCATTATCACCTCTGTGACCAGGAGCTCAGTCACCAGTCAAGCTTGACAATATGTGGCTGCGCATTCAAAACACAGCACTAAATCCCCACTAAAATCTATCTCTCTCTCTCTCTTTCTCTCTCTCTCTCTCAATTCAATTTCAATTCAATATGCTTTATTGGCATGGATGTCAGGTGAACAGTATTGCGAAAGCGTCAAGAATACAGTTCAATAATTACACGAGAAAACAAATTGAGTACAGTATACAATTAATTAAGTAAACTAACAGACTGTTAGAAGAATAGGTCATAAAATAGGGCAATAAAGAGACAGAACAAAAAATAATGTATTCATACAAAATCAAATGTATTAAATGTCACATGATGAATGAACTTGAAAATAAAATAAATAAATAAAATAAATAAATAATAAGCAGTAGTAATTAACAGTGAAGATGTAGTAAATGCAGGGCCTCAATGGGATGCTTGTCCCATCTAGCGTAGTCATGGTGACTGAGTGGACTCCCTCTCTCTCCTCCCCCCCCCCCCCTCTCTCTCTCTCTCTCCCTCTCTCTCCCTCTTCTTCTCTCTCTCTCTCTCTCCCTCTTGTTCTCTCTCTCTCCCTCTCTCCCCCCCCCACTCTCTCTCCCTCTCCCTCTTGTTCTCTTTCCATCTCTCTCCCTCTTGTTCTCTCTCTCCTCCTCCCCCCCCTCTCTCTCTCTCTCTTATTCTCTCTCCCTCCCCCCCCCCTCTCTCTCTCTCTCTCTCTTGTTCTCTCTCGCTCGTCTTTATCGTGTATTGCTCAATCACCCTCTCTCTTTCTTTTAATGGGTCAATAATGACATGATGAGCTAGAAAAACATGTCCTTTCTTTTACTGATTCAGTTTAATTACCTGCAATTAATTAATGTTTGTTGGTCAGAGTTGGAAATGAAGTGCCGGACAATAACGCTCTAATACACAGTTCTCACATAGAGCTGATATCATTACGGCCTCATAATCAATACTCATTTTATATTAACTTAATCAAGTGAGAATAAAATGGAGTCAATAACACATTCATCTCAGGGAGTGAGGCACACAACACCAGAGATAAACAGGGCAGTTACAGCCCAGAGCTTTATAGAGTCAGATGGATGTGAGGGCAGCAAATGACACCGTCTTATGTGCACGTGTAGTCTCTTTCTGTATTGCCTTTTTATTTTATATATATACACAAAAAAAGCAGGAGAAAAGAAAATAAAAAAAATAAAATTGTATATATATATATATATATATATATATATATATAATAAAAAGGCAATACAGCAAGATATATATATATATATATAACATTTAATTTTATTTTTATTTATTTTTTTCTCCTGCTTTTTTTGTGTTCAGCACTTGGAGTTGCACTTTGTGTATGACTTGTGCAATATAAATAAAGATTGATTGATATATCACATTACGACTTGTGCTCTGAACACTGCTCCGGTCTGCAGTGTGTGAAGTGATGAGACCGCACTTAGTCCTGACCAATATACACCCCTCTCTGGCAGTTGGAGTCACTCTCAACTGACACATTTGAATGCTTGCAAACACCTCACCTCTATGCTGATTGCATCCAACTGTTTGGCACTGAGGGAACCTGTGAGCCATTTCTTGACCTAAACTGAATAAAATCGATTGGTACAGTAATTTCTTGCATTTATTACATACTGGGACTGAAGGGGTGGAGCCAGGGGGAGTTTTGGTTGAGGGGCAACAGAGTGAAAGCTAGCCTGAGCAATATTGCAGTCAGCAGGGCTCTGTGTGTGTGTGTGTGTGTGTGTGTGTGCGTATGTGTGTGTGTGTGTGTGTGTGTGTGTGTGTGCGTGTGTGATTGCGTAGCCTATCACACCGACACTGCTCAAGACCTAATCTTTATTGTAATCTTAACCAGAGCCACCTCCTGATGGGGCCTCGTTTGAATCATGCTACTCCACTTATCATGAACTAAGTGGCATTCAGTAATCAGAGTTTGTAGCATGTGTTTACCATGCTTTTCCTACCACATTTATACTTCATCCTTCATTTGTATTGACTAGGCTGTGTGCACACCGCGGATATTTTATCTAGCGGATAAGTTACACAGAGCGGATTTTGTGTTGAAAAAGAGAAATGCGTCTCTCGCAAAGTGTATTTTGTTTCCATAACAACATCCTTGACTCTACCCAAGTTCGATGCATTGTACCTTACGTGGTATCTTTTATCAAACACACACACACATCCTCCAAACCTCTCTGTGACCCCAACCCCTTGTCTTCTCATCGCGTCATACAGAACTAATTTTTACCCTTACACCTCACAGGAAGAAGGTCCTGGGTTCGATTCCTGAAAAATTGGACTTGCAAAGATGAAACCTTGGCATTCTCGACTACTCTTTTCTTAACTATTAGAATAAATCTATAACACCACTCATTCACTTGTGCATTCATGTGGATCACTGCTGTGTGGCTAATAAAAAGCCCCTTGAGGTCCTGTAATGGACCAACCCAACATGAAAAACATCCATGTATAGTGGAGTCTGTTTTCTGTGGCTGCTTGGACCAGATAACGACATCAAACTAAGCCATGCTGGAAAAACAGGAAAAGTTAAACCGTTTCAGCAAAGTGCCGACTTCACTCTCTGATCCCTGTCAAATTTCTCTTGCTCTTTTTGACGTCTACAAATTCCTCAGATTGGACACACAGTTTATTGGTCAACACTCATCAAGCATGGTGTGTCTTAGTAGCTACAGCGTGACTTTAATATCAAGTGTGTGTGTGTGTGTGTGTGTGTGTGTGAGATTATGACCTTGTGTTGAGCGGATTGTCCATGAACTCTAACATTACTCTCTCATAGGCTGGCAGTTGATTTACTGGCCCTGGAAAGCTATCAAACTGCCTTTGTACAGGCCACAATGGCGGGGTCAACTCAATTGACCTGCTTGGGGAGACTTATCAGACAGGTGACATGGACGCTGATGTCACACAGGACCTGACGAGGTTGTGGTGACCGCCTGGTCCAAGATGCTGAACAGAGGTGACCAGATGAATCAGATATAATGACGTTGACCAGCACTGAAACCTTCACGTTCCGGTGAGGGCGGACTGCAGTTTGCTTCTCCAGTTGTGGTATTTGTGTGTGTGTGTGTGTGTGTGTGTGTGTGCGCTCGCGTGCGTTCATGCATGCGTGGGTGTACTGTATATGGATGTGTGCTTGTACTGTAGGAATGACATTTATATTTGAAAAGCTACAGTATACATGTTTTACTTGTTGAACAAACAGGACCCAATCTCCATGCGAGGTGTTGGAGGACCCAGCTTCGGCTGTCTGTCTCACTGCCAGAACTTTAATTTGTCTGCAGAGAGAGGCTGGCTAAATCCTCAACGCCCGCGCCTTGCACTCCTAGCCTCTCCTAACTCAGCACCCTGAGGCTGTTATCGCCCACGGCAACGCCAGAGGGCCGGGGCGGAGGGGGGCGAGGCCGCTGTGGCATGCTGGGATAATTGGGAGCAGGTCATTTGGGGCAGGGCAGCGATTTCTCTAGTCAAAGTAATGAGTGAAGTTTGGTGGCTGTATCGGAAAGAGGGATGAGAAAGGGAGGGTGGGAGGTGGATGTGTGCAAGCAAGAAAGAAAGAAAGAAAGAAAGAAAGAAAGAAAGAAAGAAAGAAAGAAAGAAAGAAAGAAAGAAAGAAAGAAAAAGGAAGGTGTGTGTGGTTGTGTGTGTGTGTGCAACACGATGAACAGAAGAGGGAGAGAGAGGGAGGGGGGAGAGAGGGAGAGCGAGGGAGAGAGAGACGGGGGGAGAGAGAGAGCAAGAGAGGGGGGGAGAGAGTTTAGTTTCTATGCCCCCAACCTCTGGAACACCCTACCGGAGTGCCTAAGAAGGGCCGAAACAACGGAGGTCTTCAAGCGAGACCTCAAGACATACCTTTTCGACCTAGCCTACAATCACTAGCTAGGAACTTGAGACACAGAAAGGCAGCCTCAAACCTACCTGTGAATCCTCTATATACATTGGTCCAGTAGATGCCCCACTGTCGCCCGCAGACAATAGTTACCCCCGTGTCAGTTGTGGATGTTGTAGTACCTAGTTAACACACACGTACACACAGACACACACCAGTCCACACCCAGCTTAGGCCTGGACCTGGGCCCAGTTCCCTTTCCCCTCACCCTACCCCGGGTCCGTATCCTTTTCCCACCCCCAACCCTACCCCTGACCCCTACCTCTAACTGGACCCAGGCACACCTACACTCACGCTCACACACATACAGACATACACCAGTCCTGGGCTCAGATCCCCTCCCCCTCACCCTAACCCGGGTCCGTATCCTTTTCCTACCCCACCCTACCCCTGACCCCTGCCTCTATCTGGGCCCAGGCACGCACACACACACAGACACACATCAGGGTTTGCCACACCTCTCCCATGATGCTCTTATCCTTTCTTGCTCTAAAAATGTAGTTTGATGTAATATACTGCTCTATATATGGCTCTGTGTGCTACTAACCCTGTTCTGCCTCCCCTCTCCCTAGTGCCTCTCTCTCTCCCTCCTATCTTCTAACCAGGTCCAGTGGATGCCCCACTATCACCAGCAGACCACCCTGAGACCGATAGATACCCCTGTGTCTGCTGCAGATGTCGTAACAAATCAGTTAACACACACACGTACACACAGACATACAACAGTCCACTTCCGGCTTTAGGCCTGGGCCCAGTACCCCCTACCCCTCACCCTAACCCGGGTCCGTATCCTCTTCCTACCCCAACCCTAACCCAGACCCCTGCCTCTACCTGGACCCAGGCACACTCACACACACACTGACATACACCAGTCCTGGGCTCAGATCCCCTTCCCCTCACCCTAACCCGGGTCCGTATCCTTTTCCTACCCCCCACCCTACCCAAACCCCTGCCTCTATCTGGGCCCAGGCACATTTATGCACACACAGACATACACCAATGTTTGCCATGTCTCTCCTATGATGTTATTAGCCTCTCTTACTCTGAAAATGTAATTTAATGTTATTTATTGCTCTATAAATGTTCTTAGCCGGTAGACAAACATACTCCAGGAGCTAGCTCGATCGCCTCGTTGAGAGGGGTCAGGGAAGAATTTTTACAGCTCACTTATCTGGCCCCCTGGGTGAAACTGTTTTTTTGCTTCCCTCTGGAATATGTAGGGGTGGGATGTCTGCCCACCTCCCTTGTTCTCTGTAAAGCGCATTGTGTTGCCTCTGGGTATGAAATGCGCTATATAAATAAAGCTTTGATTGATTGATTGATTGAGAGAGAGAGAGAGAGAGAGAGAGGGTGTACCACAGACAGAGCTGTTTCTTACGGCCATCACTCAGCAGAAATTACAAATGTGTTTACATGCCAGCAGGAGACAGAGGGAGGGACATGCAGAGAGAAGGAGAGAATATAATTACCAATAGAGGTAAAAGTCTTTCATGAGGAGGTGAATATTGAGGTAAAAGTCTTTCATGAGGAGGTGAATATAGAGGTAAACGTGTTTCATGAGGAGGTGAATATAGAGGTAAACGTGTTTCATGAGGAGATGAATATAGAGGTAAACGTGTTTCATGAGGAGTTGAATATAGCGAATATGAAATGATCCCGGGGTATCGACCGCTGCAGTGCGGATGAAGGGACGTGTTGCATATCAGAGAGATTAGATTACAGGCCGACGATCAGAACCTGCTCCCTGGTTCCTGAGCACCGACGCCTGGGCTGGGCTGGCCCATTCATCTGAACTACACTAGCCTGGGCTGGCCCATTCATCTGAACTACACTAGCCTGGGCTGGCCCATTCATCTGAACTACACTAGCCTGGGCTGGCCCATTCATCTGAACTACACTAGCCTGGGCTGGCCCATTCATCTGAACTACACTAGCCTGGGCTGACCCATTCATCTGAACTACACTAGCCTGGGCTGGCCCATTCATCTGAACTACACTAGCCTGGGCTGGCCCATTCATCTGAACTACACTAGCCTGGGCTGACCCATTCATCTGAACTACACTAGCCTGGGCTGGACCATTCATCTGAACTACACTAGGCTGGGCTGGCCCATTCATCTGAACTACACAGAGCTAGGGGCTGGGCTGGCCCATTCATCTGAACTACACAGAGCTAGGGGCTGGGCTGGCCCATTCATCTGAACTACACAGAGCTAGGGGCTGGGCTGGCCCATTCATCTGAACTATACAGAGCTAGGGGCTGGGCTGGCCCATTCATCTGAACTACACAGAGCTAGGGTCTGGGCTGGCCCATTCATCTGAACTACACAGAGCTAGGGGCTGGGCAGAGCTAGGGGCTGGGCTGGAGGTGGGCTTGGAAGTGGGCATGGAGGTGGTCTGGGCTGGGCTGGGCATGGAGGTGGGCATTTCAGTGTTAAAGGGGGGATAGGTAGTTTGCTTTTGGCTTTCTTTGGTAAAATTGGCATAGTATCCTTTCAGCTATCAGTAACAGAAGTGCTCTGAGAATAAACTTGGATCTCCGTGTTTACCGCTGCCTCTGTATTTTGGATTCAAAGAATGCACCGCGCCTGAATGTATTGACCAATCAGGGTCTCTATCTCGCCACACCTACCAGTCATGTTTGGAGGGAGGGACTACATCATGATTGACATGATTGATTGCAAAACGCATGTTTTGCAAACAAAACGTGGACTCTTGACACAGAGCAGCTGTTGCCTCGCCAATATCTGAGAGGGAACAGAACGTCGTCCTCCGTGATATAATGCTGTTAAGGGACATGATTATTTTGGGGGGATTTAATTTGGAGAACTAGCCTTGGAACTATTTAGTAGAATTACTGTTGTTGTTGTTGTGAAATGATTTTCCGAAGTCCATTGTGACGAGAGAAAAACAACAAAGGAAAACCAAACATGGCCGCCTGGATTCTTCATTTCCTATTTGTCTTTATCTCTTCCTCTCTCTCTATCCCTCTCTCTCTCTCTCTCTCTCTCTCTCTATCCCCCCTCTCATTTGCTGTCTCGCCACCGCTCCTCTCTCTCTCCATCCTCTTTCCTGTCTTCATCACCCCCCCCAACCCCTCCCCCCCCCACACTGTAAACCAATTTCCCTTCATCACTTATTCATTAGTCATATTTATTTGAGTGGCATTTCAGCCGGGACGATCAATGTCTTATTTACACAGAAGCGGTTCTGAATAATGTGAACTCTGACTCTGTAGGTCAGGACCGGTCCGTGATTAATGGGATTATAAGCCTTGAGCAATTACCTCATAGATCAAGAGAGTCACCTGCTAGGTCGTAACGTGTGGCGCCCGGCAGGTGTGGTTAAACAGGACGGGATAGAAAGATAAGGCCCACTCACTATAGCACCACGCCACAAAAGACCTTTCATACAGGAAGCAACGTTCCGGTCCTATCTGGACCGTCGTCAGGTTAGATATACTTAGTTACACATGACTAACCTGAGATAGGACCGGAATGTTGCTTCCTGTATTAAAGGTCTTTTGTAGCATGGAGCTAAAGTGTGTGGGCCTTATCTTTCTTTATACAACGGTTACT
>NC_140235.1:1660944-1668820 GCF_949987555.1 Borostomias antarcticus | reverse complement strand
GCATGGCTTTGTTGTTTCCTGTGCCATGGAAACTGTCCACAAAAGAGAGGCAGCTTACACAGTTACAGGTATATACCGGTACATTTACACAATGTTTTAACCACAATATATTTCACACAGGCCATTTCGCCAAGCAGAGGTCAAGTTCGACTTGGAGACAGAGTCTGCTAACAGTCACCAACGGCTAGTGGTTAAGTGAGTGAGAAGTTTGAGGGCTGTATCGGAGAGAGGGATGAGAAAGGGAGGGAGGGAGGGAGGTGGATGTGTGCATGTCAGAGAGAGGGGGACAGAGGGAGAAAGAAAGAAAGAAAGAAAGAAAGAAAGAAAGAAAGAAAGAAAGAAAGGAAGGAAGGAAGGAAGGAAGGAAGGAAGGAAGGAAGGAAGGAAGGAAGGAAGGAAGGAAGGAAGGAAAAAAAAGAAAAAAAGGAAGGAAGAAAGAAAGAGTGGCGTTTCGAGCGCCTTCCTCCTCATCATCACAATTAATTTATTCTGATGAAGAGCTCGGTGCTCAGAACAATCCTCTGCTGCTTGGCGCGATAAATAAGTTTAACTGTCCCAGCAGGGGGCGACTGGCTCTCTTTCTTTCTTTCTTTCTTTCTTTCTTTCTTTCTTTCTTT
The DNA here is from genome assembly GCF_949987555.1 of Borostomias antarcticus. Lineage (NCBI taxonomy): Eukaryota > Metazoa > Chordata > Actinopteri > Stomiiformes > Stomiidae > Borostomias > Borostomias antarcticus. The sequence goes on along the minus strand of NC_140235.1, from coordinate 1,668,203 downwards.
CTCTTTCTTTCTTTCTTTCTTTCTTTCTTTCTTTCTTTCTTTCTTTCTTTCTACACTCTGTTATCACACCTTATTTGGTCGTGGACGTGTGTGCTTCCTCCCTGGGGGAATGGTTCAGGTTTGTAGAATGAATGGGTAAGGTTTGTAGAATGAATGGTTAAGGTTTGTAGAATGAATGGTTAAGGTTTGTAGAATGAATGGTTAAGGTTTGTAGAATGAACGGTTAAGGTTTGTAGAATGAACGGTTAAGGTTTGTAGAATGAATGGTTAAGGTTTGTAGAATGGATGGTTAAGGTTTGTAGAATGAATGGTTAAGGTTTGTAGAATGAATGGTTAAGGTTTGGATTGGGGTTAGTTTCACGCCTGTCCAACGGCTGCCTCAATTCACTCATGGGGAAATTACCTACAAGCGTCCGCGCTAGCAACCGACACGGAATCCGCTAGAAACTGTCCTTTCCGTTGACCGAGCGCTGACGTATCTTATTTAAATCCAAGAGGGGCTGTCTCTTTCTTTTAAGAAACTCGATAAAGCATTTTTCCCCCTTTGAATTAAATTATAGAGTGAAAAAAAAAAGTTTTAATATGGCACAAAGGCAAAAGGTGAACGGCGCCAGCGTGTTGTGAATAGCAGAGCTGCGCGGTCAGCCGGGTCGTGGACGACGCATAAATAAACATAACAAACAGCACCACAGAGAGGCTGAGAGGGCTGGGGATGAGGCTGGGGATGAGGCCGGGGATGAGGCTGAGGCCGAAAGCCTGTGACCTGAAGGACATGCAGGAGTTGGGTTGATACTGAGGTGAAACCATGAGCCATGAGTGTTTTCGTTATTCTGTTCTGCTCATGTTCATGTTCAGCTCTGGTACATGTTGTATTGTTATGGTCATACGGACCGTGAGCAGGAATCCAGGTCTGGATGATCAGCAGTGCTCATCGCTCTATTATCAACAGCCCTTTTCCTGTTCCTATTAGTCTGATCCCTCCTCTCCCCAGGAGACCTGACCCTCCCCGCGTCTCACCGTCTCCTCCCTCCTCTCCCCCGCGTCTCACCGTCTCCTCCCTCCCTCTCTCCCCTCCTCCTCCCTCCATCTCTCTCCTCCTCCCCCCTCCATCTCTCACCGTCTCCTCCCTCATCTCCCCCGCGTCTCACCGTCTCCTCCCTCCTCTCCCCCGCGTCTCACCGTCTCCTCCCTCCCTCTCTCCCCTCCTCCTCCCTCCATCTCTCTCCTCCTCCCCCCTCCATCTCTCACCGTCTCCTCCCTCATCTCCCCCGCGTCTCACCGTCTCCTCCCTCCTCTCCCCCGCGTCTCACCGTCTCCTCCCTCATCTCCCCCTCGTCTCACCGTCTCCTCCCTCACCTCCCCCGCGTCTCACCTTCTCCTCCCTCATCCCCCCCGCGTCTCACCTTCTCCTCCCTCCTCTCCCCCGCGTCTCACCGTCTCCTCCCTCACCTCCCCCGCGTCTCACCTTCTCCTCCCTCATCCCCCCCGCGTCTCACCTTCTCCTCCCTCATCTCCCCCCGCGTCTCACCTTCTCCTCCCTCATCTCCCCCGCGTCTCACCGTCTCCTCCCTCATCTCCCCCGCGTCTCTCCTCCTCCTCCCTCATCTCCCCCGCGTCTCACCTTCTCCTCCCTCATCTCCCCCGCGTCTCACCGTCTCCTCCCTCATCTCCCCCGCGTCTCTCCTCCTCCTCCCTCATCTCCCCCCGCGTCTCACCGTCTCCTCCCTCATCTCCCCGTGTCTCACCGTCTCCTCCCTCATCCCTCCCCGCGTCTCACCTTCTCCTCCCTCATCTCCCCCCGCGTCTCTCCTCCTCCTCCCTCATCTCCCCCGCGTCTCACCTTCTCCTCCCTCATCCTCCCCCGCGTCTCACCTTCTCCTCCCTCATCTCCCCCGTGTCTCACCTTCTCCTCCCTCATCTCCCCCCCGCGTCTCACCGTCTCCTCCCTCATCTCCCCCGCGTCTCACCTTCTCCTCCCTCATCTCCCCCGCGTCTCACCTTCTCCTCCCTCATCCCCCCCGCGTCTCACCGTCTCCTCCCTCATCCCCCCCGCGTCTCACCCTCTCCTCCCTCATCTCCCCCGCGTCTCACCTTCTCCTCCCTCATCTCCCCCGCGTCTCACCGTCTCCTCCCTCCTCTCCCCCGCGTCTCACCTTCTCCTCCCTCATCTCCCCCGCGTCTCACCGTCTCCTCCCTCATCTCCCCCGCGTCTCACCGTCTCCTCCCTCATCTCCCCCACGTCTCACCGTCTCCTCCCTCATCTCCCCCGCGTCTCACCGTCTCCTCCCTCGTCTCACCGTCTCCTCCCTCATCCCCCCCGCGTCTCACCGTCTCCTCCCTCATCTCCTCCCTCATCTCCCCCGCGTCTCACCGTCTCCTCCCTCGTCTCACCGTCTCCTCCCTCATCTCCCCCGCGTCTCACCGTCTCCTCCCTCATCTCCCCCGCGTCTCACCGTCTCCTCCCTCGTCTCACCGTCTCCTCCCTCATCCCCCCCGCGTCTCACCTTCTCCTCCCTCATCTCCTCCCTCATCTCCCCCCGCGTCTCACCGTCTCCTCCCTCATCTCCCCCGCGTCTCACCTTCTCCTCCCTCATCTCCTCCCTCATCTCCCCCGCGTCTCACCGTCTCCTCCCTCATCTCCCCCGCGTCTCACCTTCTCCTCCCTCGGTTTGTCTACTCCTTCCCCGTCTCTCTCTCTCCCCTCCTCCCCCCTAGATCTCTCTCTTCCTCTTCCCTCCATCTCTCTCTTCCTCCTCCCTCCATCTCTCTCTTCCTCCTCCCTCCCTCCCTCTCTTCCTCCTCCCCCCTCCCTCTCTCCCCTCCTCCCCCTCCATCTCTCTCCTCCTCCTCCCTCCATCTCTCTCCCCCCCCCCTCAATCTCTCTCCTCCTCCCCCTCGATCTCTCTCCTCCTCCTCCCTCCATCTCTCTCCCCCCCCCCCTCAATCTCTCTCCTCCTCCCCCCTCCATCTCTTAAGCTTCTCCTGTCTGTCCTCCTCCAACCTCCCTCTCTCCCCTCCTCCCTCCCTCCCTCTCTCTCTCCCTCCTCCTGTCCTCCTGTCTCACCCTGCTCCTGTTATCTCCCCCCCCGCCCCGCCCCCTCTCACTCTTACAGGACGCTGAGGGAGATGGTTTCCATGATCCACCTGGGGGAACATGACCTGCAGACCACAAGCCCCTCCCCTTCCTGTCCGCCTTTCATCATGACTACTGGAGAGAGAGAGAGAGAGAGAGAGAGAGATATAAAGAGAGAGAGTGACTGTGCTTATATGACCTTGCCACCAGTATCCTCTTTTACCTACAAAGTGCCTGTAGATAGAGAGAGAGAGAGAGAGAGAGAGAGAGAGGGATAGAGAGAGAGAGAGAGAGAGAGATAGGGATAGAGAGAGAGAGAGAGAGAGAGAGAGAGAGAGACTGTGCTTATATGACCTTGCCACCAGTATCTCCTCTTACCTACAAAGTGCCTGTAGATAGAGAGGGGGGGGGGGGAGAGAGAGAGGGGGAGAGGGAGAGGGAGAGGGAGAGATAGAGAGAGAGAGAGAGAGAGAGAGAGAGAGAGAGAGAGAGAGGAAGGTATACAGACACAGTTTGGTGGTAGTATCCCCAGGGGGAAATGCCACAACCCCACATCAACTCCACTGTGACACCGACCATGACACTCACAACTCACACACACACACACACACACACAACCACCCACACACACACACACACACACACTCACAACTCACACACACACACACACACACACACACACACACACACAACCACCCTCACACACACACACACACACACACACAACCACCCACACACACGTACACAATCACAACCACCCACACACGCACACACACACAACCACCCACCCACACACACAACCACCCCCACACACGCACACACACACAACCACCCACACACCCACACACACACACACACACACACACACAAACAGTAGACTCTCCTCCACAGTCCAGAAATAGCCCAGATGAGCTGCCTCTCACAAACCCCGCATCAGCATCCTTTGTGATGTGGAAAACAGCTCAGCAGGAGCGAGGTGGCAGGGAAGATCAGCAGGTCCACGCTGCTCCAGCTGAGCTACAGCTACAGAAGAGCTGCCTTTCCACCAGCTACATTAACAACATACAGAATACATCGTCCTGCTCAATTGCCTTGTGCAAAACACCCACATAGAAGTGACTTCGTATGCAGTATAATAAACACGCTCTTTGTTGGATTATAAAAAAAGGCCCTGATGTCATGGTTACGATGTAAATTATTGTGAGTTGGTTTCTTTCTAAAACAAGGATGTTACTTTTGTATAGGGGAGGGTAATTAGCTGTAATGGGGATTTTTGTGAGGGGGTATTATAACTCCAGAAGCAAATAAAAGTCTAAGAAAGGGACAGTTAATAGTTTACAGTACTGTAATTAGCCGTGGTGTTGGGATGATGCAATCCTTCCCAGGGGTATTAATCATCCTATGGACTGTAATTACAAAGACAAGTATTCATAGAAATATACTCTAAGGGTGTGTGTTTGTGTGTTTGTCTGTGTGTCCTTGTTCATATGTGTGTCCCTGTGTGTGTGTGTGGGGGGATGGGTTGTGTGGGTGTGGGTATGTGGGTGGTTGTATGCGTGTGTGTTTGTGTGTGTGTATGTGTGGGTGGTTGTATGTGCCTGTGTGTGTGTGTGTGTGTGTGTGTGTATGCATGTGTGTGTGTGTGTGTGTGTGTGTGTGTGTGCCAGCCAGCCATGTGTGAGATCTGGGGTCCACATGAGACTGAGCGTGTGAGAGCTCCTTAGATGTCCCTAAGTCCACAGATACATCATCCCGATATCATCCCGATATCATCCCCCTGCTTCCTCCCTAAGTTCCTTCAGCTGATTAATAATGCACATCACACACTGTCCTTTCCTGCGAGCGGTATCGATCAGCTGCTTACATCTTCATAAGCAGAGGTGTCATTCACTAATAGGCAGTTATAAAATAACTTTGTGACCCTCATAAAAGCTTCACGCTGGGCCCAGTAAGTCCCCCCACCTCCTTAATCCTGCCCTCATCCACCCCCCGGTGACACGTACCCAAACAAACCCATCTCTTTATGGACAGTCATAACTCTGAAGCAGACCCTCCTCCTAGTTTTTTATTTTTATTACGATGTTCTCAACTCAGGGTCTCCTATAAAAAAGGTAGACTTTCTAGAACTTCGGAATGAGTAATAGTTCATAAATCAAACAAGCAAGGACTCTTCAAATATTTAAAGCACATTTCTCGTTATGGCACTATCTTAAAACACTCTGAAGCTTTAGTGCTTTTTGATCCATTGAACATTGTCATAACAATAGATGGAATCGTTTGAATATGAGCACTAACTGGTAAATTGACTGCACTTATTGCGCTAAACCGCTTTACAATGACCTCTCATCCCTCCATTCACACACATATTCACACACCAATGGTGGCAGCTGCCATTCAAGGTGCCAGCCTGCTCATTGAGAGCAGTTTTGGTATTCATGCTCTTGCTCAAGGACAATTGGGCACACGGCTGAAGAGGAGGCGGACGCCTAGTACCTTGGTCCTTGGTTTTTTCATGTCCATTTAACAGCGTGACCAAGGAGAACCTTTGATCCACACAGACGTACGTGTATCCCGAGAGCGCTTCTCTTCTTTAGATAATTGTCTAGGGAGGTTGTGGCCTCCAGGAAGACCCAGTCTGAGGGCTTTCGCAGATTTGCAATATTTAGCCTCAGGCAGAGCTCCAAAAAGTCACCAAGTCACAAGGAACTGTTGGGGAGAAAATAGGAAGGCGTATAGCCTCTGGATAAATAAAAAAGACTTCTATCTGACTTCAACCTGTGTCTTTACTGATGATGACTGGGTTATAAAGTTTCCTCACTCTTAGGGCCTTATCAACTTAAGTTTTGCACGTATAAAAACGTGTGCAAATGCCTTAATACCCACGAATAAATGTGCCAGGTAATCTATGAACGGTGTGCATTGAGGATTGCGTCCGTCAAGTACGCAAATTTGCACGCTCTATCTAATTAGTACTTTTGGCCTAAATGAATATGTAATAAGGTGCGTGCCTACCCTAGCGTGCAAAATATGGGAGGAGAAAATGCAAATACATAATTGTAGCACACGCTCAGTGACTTATCAACCCTGAAAGCAATCTCAGTGATGGTGATTGTGTTTGCTATTTAATACCTTTGAAGGGCAGGTACTAATTCCTTCACTGTGAGGAATCAAATCAAATCAAACTTTATTTGTATAGCACATTTCATACACAGAAGCAACACAATGCGCTTTACAGAGAGCGATGGGGGGAGGGCATAGATCCCACCGATACATATTCCAGAGGGAAGCAAAAAACAGTTTCACCTGTGGAGGTGAAACTGAGGAACTGTGCTCTCTACTCCAAGTTGCGAGATGGCGACTTTGGAGATGGCTGGCTTATAGGTAACTCAATATGGAAAATATTTGAGTCTATAAGGTTACAAAGTCTATGTGCTATTTTGTATTTATTCATTTTGAGTTAATTATTTTCTCACACAGGATATCTGGGTGATTTCCAGCGTGTCTTGTGCTTCTATAACAATACTGCTGAGTCACAGTCTAATGCTGAGGGAATAATTGTATTATTTTTGTTTGTGCACTGCAATAGGCTTAACTATTATTTCGTTTTTTCAAAACTTCACAGTTGCTCAAAGGAGAACAAGGGGCCTGTACACTCCCAGGTCACCATGGACAGATCCCTCAGCTCCACCCTGGCTCAGCTCACCTCCAGCACCATGGACAGATGAGATCCCACAGCTCCCTGGCTCAGCTCACCTCCAGCACCATGGACAGATCCCTCAGCTCCCTGGCTCAGCTGACCTCCAGCACCATGGACAGATGAGATCCCTCAGCTCCACCCTGGCTCAGCTCACCTCCAGCACCATGGACAGATGAGATCCCACAGCTCCCTGGCTCAGCTCACCTCCAGCACCATGGACAGATCCCTCAGCTCCACCCTGGCTCAGCTCACCTCCAGCACCATGGACAGATCCCTCAGCTCCCTGGCTCAGCTGACCTCCAGCACCATGGACAGATGAGATCCCTCAGCTCCACCCTGGCTCAGCTCACCTCCAGCACCATGGACAGATGAGATCCCTCAGCTCCACCCTGGCTCAGCTCACCTCCAGCACCATGGACAGATCCCTCAGCCCCACCCTGGCCCAGCTCACCTCCAGCACCATGGACAGATCCCTCAGCTCCACCCTGG
>NC_140235.1:1628715-1643244 GCF_949987555.1 Borostomias antarcticus | reverse complement strand
AACACACCTCATCCCCAAGATAAATCCCCAGGTACTTAACCCCCCCCCCCCCCCCCCCCCCCTCTTGCTAAAGCCTCACTTTGTTACCAGTTCACCCTAGCAGAGGAGATAGCACTAAAGGCCACCACTGTATTATGTACAACATCAATATCATGCTGTGTTTGCACCACAGAGAGAGAGAGATAAAGAGAGAGAGAGACCGGGAGAGAGAGAGAGAGGGACAGAGAGAGATGGAGAGAGAGGGAGAGAGAGACAGAGAGAGAGAGAAAGAGAGAAGGAGAGAGAGAGAAGGAGAGAGAGTGAGAAGGAGAGAGAGAGAAAGAGAGGGAGAGAGAGAGGGACAGAGAGAGAGATGGAGAGAGGGAGAGAGAGAGGGACAGAGAGAGATGAAGAGAGGGAGAGAGAGACAGACAGAGAGAGAGGAAGAGAGAGAGAGAAAGAGAGAGAGATGGAGAGAGGGAGAGAGAGACAGACAGAGAGAGAGAGGAAGAGAGAGAGAGAAAGAGAGAGAGAGAGAGAGAGAGAGAGAGAGAGAAGGCTTTTTACGCCATCAAAAGAAAAATTCCAATTGACATTCCAATCAGGACCTGGCTCAAAATTCTAAATTCAGTCATCGAACCACTAATGTTATATGGCAGCGAAGTGTGGTGTGCTAACAGGCAACGATTTCTCAAAATGGAAGCCATGCATGCAGAACTGTGCAAAAGCATTCTTGGCGTCCACAGACATACAGCCAATAATGCATGTAGGGCACAACTCGGCCAATACCCTTTACTAATTAAAATCCAAAAGAGAGCCATCAAACTCTATAAACATCTCAAATCAAGCGACCCCCACTCATACAGTACCATCTCAAACCCTTCAGTCCCAAGAGTTGAACAAAGATAAGAGTCCCCTCTACCAGCTGATCCTGAACCTCTGCCCTCAAACCCCAGGGCCTCAGGACCAACACCAATCAACCTGGCCCAACCCCCAGGGCCTCAACACCAATCAACCTGGCCCAACCCCCAGGGCCTCAACACCAATCAACCTGGCCCAACCCCCAGGGCCTCAACACCAATCAACCTGGCCCCAACCCCCAACCCCCAGGGCCTCAACACCAATCAACCTGGCCCAACCCCCAGGGCCTCAACACCAATCAACCTGACCCAAACCCCAGGGCCTCAACACCAACACCAATCAACCTGACCCAAACCCCAGGGCCTCAGGACCAACACCAATAAACCTGGCCCAAACCCCAGGGCCTCAACACCAATCAACCTGGCCCAACCCCCAGGGCCTCAACACCAACACCAATCAACCTGGCCCAACCCCCAGGGCCTCAACACCAACACCAACCAACCTGGCCCAAACCCCAGGGCCTCAACACCAATCAACCTGGCCCAAACCCCAGGGCCTCAGGACCAACACCAATCAACCTGACCCAACCCCCAGGGCCTCAACACCAATCAACCTGGCCCAACCCCCAGGGCCTCAACACCAATCAACCTGGCCCAACCCCCAGGGCCTCAACACCAATCAACCTGACCCAACCCCCAGGGCCTCAACACCAATCAACCTGACCCAACCCCCAGGGCCTCAACACCAATCAACCTGGCCCAACCCCCAGGGCCTCAACACCAATCAACCTGGCCCAACCCCCAGGGCCTCAACACCAATCAACCTGACCCAACCCCCAGGGCCTCAACACCAATCAACCTGGCCCAAACCCCAGGGCCTCAACACCAATCAACCTGGCCCAACCCCCAGGGCCTCAACACCAATCAACCTGGCCCAACCCCCAGGGCCTCAACACCAATCAACCTGGCCCAACCCCCAGGGCCTCAACACCAACACCAATCAACCTGGCCCAACCCCCAGGGCCTCAACACCAATCAACCTGGCCCAACCCCCAGGGCCTCAACACCAATCAACCTGGCCCAACCCCCCAGGGCCTCACCACCAATCAACCTGACCCAACCCCCAGGGCCTCAACACCAATCAACCTGGCCCAACCCCCAGGGCCTCAACACCAATCAACCTGGCCCAACCCCCAGGGCCTCAACACCAATCAACCTGGCCCAAACCCCAGGGCCTCAACACCAACACCAATCAACCTGACCCAACCCCCAGGGCCTCAACACCAACACCAACCAACCTGGCCCAACCCCCAGGGCCTCAACACCAATCAACCTGGCCCAACCCCCAGGGCCTCAACACCAATCAACCTGGCCCAACCCCCAGGGCCTCAGGACCAATCAACCTGGCCCAACCCCCAGGGCCTCAACACCAATCAACCTGGCCCAACCCCCAACCCCCAGGGCCTCAACACCAATCAACCTGACCCAAAGCAACCTCAAAAATAACCTCAAAACAAAAAGAAGACTATATCAAACACTCGAATCAAACCACCAAATCCCAAAGTAAATTGTAATTCTATTTGACTCTAAATAGAGAATCCACTGAAGCAGAATATCTGACTACCGTGACTGATATTAAACAGCGAAAGATGTTGACCAGGTACAGACTGAGTGGACATAACCTGGCCATTGAACTTTAATGAACTCATAATTTTGTGTAATGCTTTGGCAAAATAGATGTTTATCTGTCATGCTAATAAAGTCTATTTGAATTGAATTGAGAGAGAAAGGGAGAGAGAGAGAGAGAGAGAGAGAGGGAGGGAGAGAGAAAGAGAGAGGGAGAGAGAAATAAAGAGGGAGAGAGAGAGAGAGAGAAAGAGAGATAGAGGGAGGGAGAGAGAGAGAGAAAGAGACAGAGAGAGAGAGAAAGAGAGAGACGGAGAGAGAGAGAGACAGGGAGAGAGAGAGAGAGAGAGAGAGAGAGAGAGAGAGACACACACACACTCAGAAACATGGTGCATCTGGCATAGCTACTCACACATTTGTCAAGCCAATCAGATTAAAGACAAACCAATAACCCGACTGTCACGCTCACATTCCTACCTGACTATCTAACAACAACGTGTCCGTTTCTCCAATAATCTTTTAACATAAAAATGTTTATTCTGAAGTCCTTGTTTAAAAAATAAAAAGCCACATCTCAAGCAGATAGGTATGAAGGTGTTTATTACTGTCAGGGAAATGGAGAGGTACTATGAGCCCCTTGACTCCGCCCATTAAGGGTGAGACAACACAGATCACAGCCAGTTTCATTTTCACTCTTGCACTCTTTCACTCACATATATTGTGTTTGTCATCTGCATACATCCATCTCTGTATGCATCCCAGGATGCATCTGTGTGTGTACCCTTAGAGGAGTAATATCCATAAGTGAAGTGTAAGGCAGAACGTCCCTGTCATGCATGGGAAAGTGAGGGTTGGTTATGTTTGGGCATCATCATTAATATGTATTAACCTTTGTGCAGGTGGCACACGGTGGTCGTGAGCAGGATTCTGATTGGCTCCACAGAGCTGGCGGCGAGCGAAGCTTCACTTCTGATAGGATTGTGAGGATGTGAGTTCTGGCAGGATGCTTGTTGTTTACTCAGACGGCAGCGTTAATACTTTTATTCATTTTTTCCCCCCCAGTCCAACTTAAATAGGAACGTTCGTTGACTTTGGATCTTCAGCAGCAGAATCGATAATCTTGTGGAGATTAGCATAATGCAATGGAAAACTACCAGTGCATAAATACTCGTCTGGTGGGAAATAAATCCTAGAAAATGCATTTGACACTGAGTCTCAAACCAAGGATACAAATCAATGGCTGACAGCCCCCCAGATAACAATCCAAACTCACATCGCAGCCTTCAGGGCACCTGCTAACTTTCTCATTTCTTTCCTCTAACTGTATTTTATAATGAAATAGAATCATAAATCTGAGACTAGATATGCACAGCCACACACACACACACACACAAACACACACATTTGCCAAACACCCCCCCCCCCCACACACACACACATTTGCCAAACACACACAGACACAAACACACACACACACACGCTTGGCAAACAGGAGGCGTTATGTAAATGAGGCAAACAACTTGACTGCAACGATCCACACAATAACCCCGATCGCTTACAAGCACAAACACACACTCTTTCTAACGCGCTCGTACTCGCCTTCCCTCAGTGCAGTGATCTGTTGCTCAAAGTGCGAGAGATTCCCAGTTGCGGGGCCAAGCGTGACTGCCAGGGGAGCCGAGTGGCCTTTGTAGAGCTCTCAATAAGCTCAGCTGTGCTTCTGTTCAACGCCTTTCTTATTGAACTTTTCAAACTCTGAATACAGAGAGAGAGGCTTTTCTAAAGCAAGCCCTATGGGGACTGAAGCTATGCTGCTTTATTTTTGTGGTCTGGCTCGTTGGGGCCATAGGGAACCACAGCTCCGTGCTTTGAATTATAACCAGATGAAGGTATGCATGGGCTCCTCACCTGACAAGCTATCAAAACGATATTATCCTGTCAATGAATATGCTGAATAAGACATTTTATTGTGGATTTTTTAAAGCCATGTTGATGATAGTAAATGATCATTACATCACGACTGCTGTACTGCATGTCTGGGAGAAGCACAGAGAAGCAGCAGATGTTGGAGAGATTGAGTTGATTATGCTGCCCCCTGTGTTGTAAAGGTGCAAACACACCCTAATATAATGACCTACAGTAAACCCGGGGAGTGAAACGCACTGATGTATGCGCACGCACGCACACACATACACACACACAGACACTCAGGCAGATAGACACAACCACACACACACACACACACACACACAGACACTCAGGCAGACAGACACAACCACACACACACACACACACACACACACACACACACACACACACACTCAGGCAGACAGACACAACCCCCCCCCCACACACACACACACACCTGCCCAAAAGAGCAATGGGGCATCGCGGTGTTCAAACATACTGTAAACACCCAGAAGCACGCACACAGTGGCCTGGCTTTCATGGCGGCCTGTATATCCCTGCCAGGGTCCTGTCTCTCTCTTTCTCCTCCTCCTCCTCCTCCTCTCTCTCTGCTTCTTTCTCCTCCTCCTCCTCCTCCTCCTCTCTCTCTCCTTCTGTTGTCCTGTTTCCTGTGTTTTGATTTGATTAAGGACTTCATGAAAAACATATTGAATTAATATGCAATTTCAGGGTTCTGTCTGCAGTGTTCCACCTGTTCAGCTATAGGAGAAACGGACACGTTGTTGTTAGATAGTCAGGTAGAGATGTGAGTGTGAAAGCAGGGTTGTAGGTCTGTCTTTAATCTGATTGGCTTGACAACAGATGCATGTGGGGGTGAGTAACTATGCCAGATCCACCATGTTTCGGAGTGTGTGTGTGTATACTCTCTCTCTCTCTCTCTCTCTCTCTCTCACTCTCTCCACCCCCTCGCCCTCCCTCCCTCCCTCCCAGAGGAGGACAGGTAATATCAGTGAATCCCACCTCATCCCGCTGACTCATCCCCGTTAAGCCTTTCTTGAGATATTGTGTTCATCAGGCCAAAAACACATTTTGTGAGATCACAGTGACCTTAAACTTTGACCTTTGACCACCAAAATCGAATCAGTTCTTCATTCAGTCCAATTGGACATTTTGGCCAAATATGAACACATTCTGTCAAGCCATTCCTGAGATATCGTGTTCACTAGGCCAAAAACGCCTTTTGGGAGGTCACAGTGACCCTTGAATTTTGACCCCCACGATCTAAGCAGTTCATCCTTGCGTGCCAGTGAACATTTGTACCAAAGGGGAAGAAATTCCGTCAATACATTCCCAAGATATTGCATTAACAAACATCGTACGGACGGACAGACGTACGGACAACCCGAAACCATAATGCCTAAAAAAAAAGAAGGCATTAAAAAAAATGGTTATGGAGCTGTAGGCAGTGATGTGGGGCAGCGAATGCCAGCTGGAAGACGCCGGCCACGGGAGCTGGTGGCTCCGGGGCGTGGGCTTAGGTCAGTCATTTATAACCATCCGGCGTACAAAGGCAAGGCATGTGTATTCATAGGTGTTAGGGTTCACTGTGCCAGGGCTAGGAGAAAGAAGCATCCCTTGGACAACCAGAAGCAGGAGCAGAGGCCTGTTAATGTAATAAGATTGAGGTGCAAGTGAAGATTATCTTCGGACTGTTTGCTACAAGAACTGTAGTGACCTGAATATAAGATGACCCTGATTATAAGACGACCCCGCTTTTTCAAGACAAATTTTTTGAAAAAGACTTTTATAAGACCAAATCTCGTTTTCATAAAGAAATGTGTTTCATTGGAAATAATGATAAGACACACTGAATAAGGTAGGCTGCTATTCTCCTTTATGATAATAAATATAGTCTTTTTAGTATTTCTAATACCAATTACCCGCTATCCATCTCACATTGAAAAAAACAACCCAAGTCCTGGTTGATTCTAATGTTAAAACTTAAAAGAAAAAAATCACTTCAAGAATCTAAATGGTCAAAATAACAGGCAGAATACACTATCGCAATGACTAACTCATGATTGCCAGACTCAGATTGTTTTTCACTGCTGTAGTTTTCACGTTCGAAAATACAAGGGAGTGAACAAGCTTATGTCTGTCTGGTGCTCTAACATTAGTTGTCAACGTTGGCTGGCTTCAGTCAGGAGGGGAACAGGCTATTTAGCGCCACCTGTGGTTGTCCATGTATAATAGCATGTAAAAGTCTAGACTTCGAATATAAGACGACCCCATTTTTTTCATGTTCTCAAAAACCTGTCTTATATTCGGGTCAATATGCCTTATAAAGACAATGGTCGGGTTTCCTGATAAAGAACCTTTTTAAGGAACCCTTCTTAAGCAACCCTTTGTATGGGAGTTAAGAATAACTTTGGAGTTTAGTGCTTCTTAACTCGTTCGGGAAACCCGGCCAATGTCAAGAATGGGCTGGTCAACTAATAGCACCTAACCCAGACTGATTGTGGGGCATTTCTACACTGCTACACCCTCCCAGCACTGAAATACAACACCCCGTTACTCTCCACACACACCCCGTTAACCTCCACACACACCCCCTTAACCTCCACACACACCTCGTTAACCTCCACACACACCAACATGTTTTCTCTCTATCCCCCCTTCATTCTGTCTTGTTGTCATCCGTTGTAATTCTACTCCTTCTCTGACTAATTGCCATCCCAAGTCTACTCCATTTTGTTTACATACAGTAATCCATATGCTTTTAAAGCCATAAAAGGCTGGGTGCTGATTCATCAGGATATCAGGATCCTCCTTCAGCACCAGAAACTCGATCACTTGAACAGTCTCTCAAGTAGATCCAGCCACTCTGATTCAGACACATGGCTTAAGGAGATCGTTAGTGCTTTTGAGCTGGCCAAGAATGATTTTCATCTTTTTAAAATTAACAGAATTGGAAGGACTGGTGGGTAGCCATTCATATCAAAACATGTTTTTCTATTTTACATGCTGTTTCTGTGCCTAAAAAGTCCATTGTTATAATTGGGATTCATAGACTTCAGCTGGTCCATTGATTATTTGGCAGAGTTACTTTCTCAGTATTGTAACTCAGATTTTAACTTGGATTGGTTGGCTAAGACTTCTGATTATTTAAGGGAGGATTCTACTCTCAATCTATCTCAATTGATTGCTGAACCGTCTAATCTGAAGAATCCCTTACAATTGACTCATTGTTTGTTTGTTTGTTTAACAAACATAGGTTTAACAAAATCATTGTAAGCAGTGTATTAAGTTTAGGGATTAGTGATAATTTCCCTATTGCATGTATTAGGAGCACACACTTGAGAATCTCATCACACTATTTAGTAAAGAGAAGACATTTTAATGAACAAGCCTTTATAAACTATCTTTATGACAGCGACATTCACTCTACACTCCATAATTCCTGAGGTTGAATTAGCTTTAGATTTTGTTTTACCATTTAAAACAGATGAAGTCCATGCTTTTCCCTTGAACTATCAACCTTATTCATGTCAAGAAAAAAGCTTGGTAGATGCACTGGTGGCTCTGAATCAAACCCTGCAAAATTCTTATAAGTTAGAATACAAATGAATAATAAATAAAACATGTTGCTGCCACCATACATAATTCATGTCAAGTTTGACGGCTGCTTAGTATGATCATGGTAAGATCTCTTCTTCTTTTAATAGACTCTTTGAAGCAGCTGGTCACATTTTCGACAATGAGGTTCTTGGACCCCCTCCTATTAACATTGTGCATCCTTGTATTAACCTTTCCATTTCTACTGCTGCGATATCTAAAGATGGGATAACTGCTCATTTTATCCCTTTGCATCAGAATGGAGACAAGAGTAATATCCAATATCCAAATTGTCTTGTTTTGCAAAAGTATTGGAGTCACATGCAAATTGTCAAGTCAAGGAATTTCTCACCTCTTACTAAATTTGGAGTCTACGTGAATCTGTATTCAGATCTATGCAAAGCACTTTTCCTGCTATCAAGCTAGTTATTAATGACATTGGCCGCATTTCCCGACAAAGAACCTTCTTAAGGAACCCTTCTTAAGCAACCCTTTGTATGGGAGTTAAGAAGTACTTTGGAGTTAAGTGCTTCTTCACTTGTGTTCTTCACTTGGACCCTAGGTGGTGCTCTAATAAGCAATTTAGCAAATAATGCTGGTATTTCCACCGTATTGGACGGAAATGTATGAAACTTGGTACACTTGCGTCATGGAGAACATTTGGACCTACGATCTCCGCCATGATGGATTTGGGTGCAGGTTGAAAATTTGTCAAAACCTATGAAAAGTTTTTCCTGATAAACTGTAAGTCCAATCGGTCTGAAAATTCACAGGTATGTTTAGGGTGCATGGCTCCCTATAGGGGGTTCACAGCTAAGAAATTCAATCCAAGATGGTGGAGAAACTGGCACTTTAACTGAAACTTTAAAGAAAGTTGACATCCTTATCATCCTTATCATCTGTACAACAATAATCTAGGAACCTGAAACTCACTAGTCACCCTGTTGCACCACGTCAAAGCATTTGCAGATATAAAAAAAAAATGATACATATATTTGGAATTTGACCATTTTGGCATGAAGCTAATTGCTAATGCTAATATAGTGCTTTAAACCCATTTTTCTCATGGATACTTTACACGATTCAGTCAATATCACATATGTGTACTCTTGAGCATTGTCTCAATCAATTGTGATAAACAACTGAAAACACAGTTGTTTCATTAAAAATGGTACGATTTGTAGCGTGACAAAGTTGACTCTATGCTATTCGTATTGTCAGTATTCTTTTTGTCCTAGACATGCTTGAATACGTCTTGATGTCCTGGATCAAAAATGTTAATAATCAGCAGGTCCAAACTACAGACCATGAGTAACCAGGCCACAAACAGTCCCCATGATTGGACAATAGGTGGCGCTACAGTGAATAATTCATAATGCAAAGTTCAAAGTGCTGGCATTTCCATGCTGTTAGACAGAAAAGTATGAAACTTGGTACACTTATGTCACTACCCCTCTGCTAGACTGATATGCAGACGGAAGCTCTATGACAAATATAAAACTGAGAGAATACTGAATCTGCATCAACTTACATGAACAATTCAAACCCATTGCCATCTGACGCCAACACCCATATCAGAATCAGAATTGTGTTGTGAAGCTAACACTCTAGGGGTAAACACAGCAGTGGAAGGGAATGCTATTTCACGGCGCTTTATTTCCATAAATGTCCATAAAATACAGAAATCATCACTACAGAGCCTGACAGCTCACCAGATAATTTGACATTTAACGTCTGAGGGAGAAAACCGTTGTAAGAAATTCCGCATTGAAAAGTAAGCATCAATCCATCATCTCTTTCTTTTCTTCTCCGGGGAGACAAAGGCCTAGTTTTTTCTTGCTGTGTGTGTTCCTAGATTATAATGCTATGCTCTCTCTCTCTCTCTCTCTCTCTCTCACACACACACACACACACACACACACAGTGATCTATATGAATTGATCAGCTACTGAGGCAGTGTCTCATTTCAGGGTCTGCCTCAGGTAATGTCAGTTTAGGCAATGCCTACACAGCCCGTCTCAGTAGGGAGGATATTTGGCAGAGCGCTACACGGCAGTTGACACAAATTCTGAGGAGAATTGTGAGGACACGGTGAATGGTGACTGGTGTAACTGTCCAGTGGAGTCCACAACCAAACGGAGGCAAATATCTATGCTGGAAATCTCAAATGAAAGAATACTGCACTGAGATGGTATATACGGAATATTTCTTCAATACGATTAAAATCCTTCTGATTGGAGATTTCAACGTCACTGTTGCATGGACACTAAATAAAATGCAGCGATGAGATGTGGGTTTAAATGCCCCAATCCGAATACAGCGTTTTATGCTGTTATTGGGCAAACATGCACAGAAATAATAATTATGTACTGTAGGCTATTTCAACCAGAGAGAGAGTAAATACTGTTAAGTCCATAAATATTTGCACATTGACAGCGTTTTCATAATTTCGGCTTGGTACACCACCATAATGGATTTGGAATGAAACCAGATGTTCTCTAAATACAGACGTTCAGCTTTAATTTGAGGGTATTTACATCCATAGCAGGTGTATGGTGTAGGAATAGCAAACACTTTAGATGGGGTCCCCCCCTTTTTAAGGAAAAAAAGTAATTAAACCATTGGCTGCTCAGCTGTTCCATGGCCAAGTGTGTCATTCCCTAGTTATTTCATTCACAAGGAGCAGATAAAAGCTCTAGAGTTCATTTCAAGTGTGGTACTTGCATTTCGAATCTGTTGCTGTCAACTCTCAATATGAAATGCAAAGAGCTGTCAATATCAGCGAGGCAAGCCATCATTAGACCGGAAAATCAAAACAAGCACACCAGAGAGTTAGCGAAAACATTAGGTGTTGCCAAATCAACTGTTTGATATATTCTTAAAAAGAAAGAACACACAGCAACACAAAAAAGACCCAGAAGACCTCAGACAAAAACGGTGATTGATGACAGAAGAGGGTTCACCACAAGATGTAAACCATTAGCCTCAAAAACATGAAGATCACATGTGTTTGCCAAAACAAATCTAAAAAAGCCTGTTCAGTTCTGGAACAACATCCTATGGATAGATGAGACAAAGATACATAATGATGAGAAGAGAAGAGTATGGAGAAGGGAAGGAAGTGCTCATGATCCAAAGCACACCACATCAGTGAAGCATGATGGTGGTCGTAGTGTTATGGCGTGGGCATGTATGGCTGCCGATGGAACTGCTTCTTTTACATTTATTGATGATGTGAATGCTGAAAAAAGCAGCAGAATGAATTCAGAAGTGTTGCAGGCAATATTATCTGCTCTTATACAACGGCTTATGTGAATACTCGATTGTGATTGGCCAAGACGCATTCGAGAGGCATACATTATTTCTCCACAACGCCCGGTATATACGCCCGGCATCAAACATGTTCTAAATCAATGCGCAGTTCAACTGACCCAAATAAGAGCCGTAGCATCCCAAACATAGTGGTTGCTATAGAAACTAACTAAATTATATGCTGCGACTTTATCGGAGTTCCCTGTCTAGCAGTCTGAGCCTGTCTGGTCCACTTCAGTCGACTGCGCTTGCATCAAACAGATTCTTTGCACTTGACTGAAGCACATTCTCCTGTGAGAACCGGTTTTTCAATGCAAAGAACCAGATTTGGATGTAAATACCTTCAAATTAAAGCTGAAACACATATTGAAGGTTACATTTCAAATCCACTGTGGTGATGTACAGAGGAAAAATGATGAAATTTGTGTCAAGGTCCAAATATTTATGGACCTAGCTGTATGTACTGTAGACTATTCCAACCAAAAGAGAATACATATGTAGCGTAGGCTACGTGGTTATTAGGCACCAATATTTCCCTGTTGAATGGATTATCACTCAGCGCGGTGGAGAGGGTGGATTTAAGGTCCAGATCCAGGCTAGATCATGCGCCCAATCCTTTTCAATCCACCTCTCCCTACGCGCTTCAAAGTAAGCTACAGTACATCGCAACTGATTGAACAGGCTTCATTATTAAACATATATATAAACCAAAAAAAAATATTTAAAAAATATTTTCAAATAGGCTACTGCTTTCCTTGCAAATCAACAAGGGCAGTTCCCATTGAGGGGGTAGAACTCACTATCTGTGCCTAACTAATTATTTCACTAAAACTGTTTGATGTGTCTGACATCTGGTTCTTCTCATCCCTCCCCATCTCTCTAGCAGCCTCAGCCTCTAATAGCCTCAGCCTCTTATAGCCTCAGCCTGCAAACCACTCCTTATTGTCCCTGGGAATAAAAGCAGTATTAACCGTTTCACAATTCACATCAGTAACTGCATAGTAATTATGTAAATAAGTTGCAACGCCTAAAGTTAATATGAAGATATTCTGGTAGCTTTGGCTAGTTGGCTATTTCATCAATCATGGCTTTCCTGCTCCTCTATACCTGGACTATGCCTTGGTAGGGCCTGTGCTCTGAGATCCCATATTCATGAAACTGTGAATATAAACATTTATGCTATACTTATGTTGTAGTTATATTACATTATTGCCGCTGCTCTGCCCTTGACTGGTATGATGTTGATCTGATGTCTCTCCATGTATAATTTGTTTAGCCTGAGAATGTCTTTGCTGTGTTTTTATCTGTGGATGGGGTTATGGGCTGCGAATGAATTGCCCTTCTGGGATCAATAAAGGTGTCTGAATCGGAATTGGAATCTTAGGGTGCATGTCGGCCGACAAGCTGTATTTTCGAGCTACTGCTGCTTTCTCGTTGTTTACAATGGATAATGATCTCTACGGCGCTACAGAGACGGCAGCTGTGTTCCAAGCGCTTTTTAATGCCACGAGCACTAGTCTTTTTTTGCAGTTGACAACAGTTGAACTTTTTGGGCTCAAGCGCAGGCTGTAAAGACTGTTCTGATGACGACAACGGTCGGTTTTTGGCAAAACTGCAGAGAGAGCAAACGTTAACGCTAGCTAACATTAACTAGTTACCTGGCGAGTTAATCTGCAGTCTGCAAAAACAGGACACTCGTTGCTAAAGTGGGTGTAAAACATCGGTAGCCTAGCAGGCTACAGTATAAACCCCAGCTCTAGTGCGCTCTACGCAGCTGTAAGCTTGGCGCTGTTCAGCTACATACAGCTCGTTGCTGGACCACACACCCTTACCCCTATTGTGCGCCAAGCTAGTGCACTTACGCATATTTTGCGCCAAATTCATGAAGGCTTTCATTTTCACCTTTTCGCCTCTGAATCTTTATATCAAAAAGTCAGAATTATAGTGACCTTATTATTTTACCATTTGAAGCCGAGACAAATAACCATGTCACATTTACAGGTGTGCTACTGTTTTTGTAATCTCAGTGTCTTCTGACTGTCACACCAGAAGAGGGTTAAATCCATATCATAACATAGAAGACATTGTGTACTTACAGGTGATATATATCACAATTTTATTAGGATAAGTACATCTGATAAAGCTCTTTCCAAAAAAATCCAATCCAAACCAATATGGTTATTTGTCTATAGGCCACATTTGATAGAGCTCATGAATATGTTTTTAAAGGTATATATAACTCATTGTCACCCAAGCTGTCACTTACACCCATTTTGCTGCAAGCCCTCGATATGCTAAATGCAACCGTTCGGGCGTTTTTCACAAATACAGCGCATCTGCATGTCATTTACCACACATGCCGCTGGGTATGCACACAGGCAGACAGACAGACAGACAGGCAGACAGACAGAGAGACAGACAGACAGACACAGAGAGACAGACAGGCAGACAGACAGGCAGACAGACAGACATGTGAGCACGCTCACACACACGTCTCCGATAGCAAGTGATGAAATATTTCCCACCATTGTGTTTCCCATGGATCATAGAAGACTATCTCTTCATCGTTTCATTTTGTCTCCAGACTAGTGGTGTCAGATCTCACACACACACACACACACACACACAAATGTAATCAATCCCTCCTTTCCCCAAACCACTCTCTCACACACACACAAAACACACACGTGTGCGCGCACACACACACACACACACACACACACACACACTACCAAGGACTTCCTTGACCTTCCCAATAACCTCCCATTTACACAGTGCCAGAATGCAACATGTATTTACACCAGCCACCCCCCTACAGACACACATTTCATAGAGAATGGGGGGTGTCCATCCATCCTCGAATGTTCTGCTATGATACCCTGTTCTCCCCCTGCTGTCTCTGCTGTGTGAGACATCAAAGCCTGAACCCTCACCCCACCACTCTGCTTCCCATAATGCTTCACTCAGACCACACACACACACGCAAAGCAAACACACACAGACACACACACCCACACACACGCAAAGCAAACACACAGACACACACACGCAAAGCAAACACACACAGACACACACACACAGACACACTTCAGTTTGTTTAACAGCCTTTCTCTGAGGGGAAAATACAGCGCCACTATAATTAGGCCACACCTGGCTATGGATATAACAATGCTCTCCACCATCATAGTGAACTACACTGTAGCGATGCTCTCCACCATCATAGTGAACC
>NC_140235.1:1618715-1623715 GCF_949987555.1 Borostomias antarcticus | reverse complement strand
CTACCTATCCCACCTTTAATGTAAAGCTCTGTGAAGCTCTGGACACAGACATGGACACATAAGTCATCCAACATTGTTTGAAGGTAACGACAGGTCAACAGCGTGTGGAGGGTTTCATGAAGCCAGCCATGTTGGAGAGAGCTGTGTCTATGTTTGTTGGTAATATGGAATCATAGAGAGATATAGAAATACCTATAGATAGAGAGGTATACAAATACCTATAGATAGAAAGATATACAAATACCTGTAGATAGAGAGATATACAAATACCTATAGATAGAGAGATATACAAAATACTTGTAGACTATTACAGCTATTCCAACACACCCGCTGCTAGAGTCCTTCCTTATCAACTGGATAAAGCTGTGCTAACTCATCTTGAGATTATTTACATACACACACACACACACACACACACACACACACACACACACACACACACACACACACACACACACACACGCACTACCTATTACCTATTTAGCATTGTCAGTATGTGAGTCAAGCAGTGGAAGCAGAGCATGGATAATCTTAAGCGGAATCTAGCCGTCAATTAAATATTTACGTGACTGCAGGGGCTCTGAGTCGGGAGCGGCGACGCTAAAATAAACTCCCCACTAGAGACACACATGTGATCACACACTTTCACAGATACAACACATCTCTCTTCTCTAGACACACAGACCTACAGTACTGCAGCCTCTATTAAAGGCCTATGTAAACCTAGGGCCCTCTTTGAGGGACATTCGACGCTGTGGGTGACGCCTGAGTGAGGCCCAGTGGTGCTTTAAGGCGTGGCCAACACAATTTCTCTTATTTTGTGACCGATTTTTTCCTTATTGTAGGCTTGTTGGCTGTCCACCATACCACATTTCTTTGTGTTAAATTAAAAGTAATAAATGAAAAATGCAATGCAACTAGGCCTATTTCATTCACGTTCATTATGCAGTAGTCCTTACACAAACATGTTTATTTCACAGGTGTATCTGACTGAACGGTAGATATGGTTTTTATGTATTTTTTTTAATTTAAGCTTTATTTATACAGGAAATGCCCTTGAGAGCAAGCTCTCATTTACAAGGACACCGTGTTACAGTGCATTTTCAAACAATACCAAAAAACAAAAACAAAAAATAACTCTAAATAGCTCTATGGAGATCAACCGGTCTAGTTTTAGTGAGTCCTGGAGCCTGTTCTATTTATCCGGAGCGTAGAAGGAGAAAGCAGTCTTTCCTGATTCACTATTCACACAGGGAATAAACATTTAATGTGTGACTGCCAGCATGTGTGGTCATTTGAATCATTAGTACTTAGTGAGGAAGGTACTGTACATAGGGAGCTTGCCACATAGGGCTTAATAAATGAACAGAAGACAGAGTTGCTCTCTTCGAATACCAAGAGAGGGCCAGTCCAACTTCTCATGTAAAATACAGCGGCGTGTAAGAAACCCATCACCAGTTACAGTAAATGGTAAATGGTAAATGGTAAATGGACTGCACTTATATAGCGCTTTTCCACCCTAGCGGCACTCAAAGCGCTGTACAATTCACCCATTCACACACCAATGGCGGTAGCTGCCATGCAAGGTGCTAACCTGCTCATTGGGAGCAATTTGGGGTTAGGTGTCTTGCTCAAGGACACTTCGACATGTGGACAGTCGGAGCTGGGATTCGAACCACTGACCCTTCGATCATTGAACGACCCGCTCTACCAACTGAGCTACAGCCGCCCCACTACAGTAGCAAGCGCAGAGCACTATGATTCACCACATCAAGTGTCTTCAGCATGGTGGGTGAGGCATACTTATACACAACATCACCAGCCTCAAAAACAGACATTATCAGTAGTTGCACAATGGACTTTCTAGTGCAGAATGAAAAGCAAGCCCTATTCTTGTATAGGAAGACAATTTTTCTCCTCAGTTTTTTAGTAAGGTTGTTCTACATGGGTCTGAAAAGAGAGCTTATTGTCCAGCCAACTGGCAAGATAAGTTAGGACAGAATTTAGCTGGTTTATTTTTCTTGTCTTTATATTGTGCTGGTTTGGCATATATTTGGATTTGGAGTGGATATATAAAACACATCACTTGGTTCAGTCTTGCTTGCTTTTCGTGGCTGTAAATAGAACCTTTGGCCCTAATTCTATTTTTCCTATTTTAGGCTACTGTTAGGCCTACTGGAGAAATCCACAGAATGGAAATGACAGGGTTAGTGAAGTTTCAGTCAGAGAGAGAGGGAGAGAGCTGCATGAAACGTGATAGCCTACGACGTGAACGCCTACTGCACTTGACCAATAATCAGAAAAGATCATATCATATTGTAGCGACCCGTGTTTATAATGTTGTTACTGTGTGTGTGTTGGTGTGTGTGGGGTGTGGTTGTAGAGGGAGGGGGTGGGCGCTGGGTGGGATATAATACTGTAGGTGGGCGTTCCTCCTGTATGTTTGATGTTGGGGGTCAGTGTTAGCCTAGCTACGTCCGTGCCGCTGGGCGATTCATTAAACCCTTCTGAGTTTAAGCTACGCCTCAGTCTGCCTTATTGATGACATTACAATGTTTTTGTAGCCTACATTTGTTCTTGTATATAGATATAAGATCTTGGATATAGTCGTATCTTTCTCCAGTGTGTCAAGCTTTTCTCCATATTTCAGGACACCGATTGGATCATAATGAAAACGACAGGCCGCACTTTTTGGCATAAAATATCAGTTGTTTGTTTCTGTGCATCACAGCTGACAGAACTTATTTTTAAATCCGCCTCTATATATATTTCGCCCTTAAAATCATCCAATATCAATCCAATATCATTCAAACTTCACAAGTTCTGAGGAGAGACAGAAGGAGAGAGTGCGCGCTGACTGCTGCAGTTAATACCAGCTTTTCAAAAGCGGTATTTGAACCTCTCTAACTGTGTGTGGCACTTAGCTCATGGTCTTTATGGGTCAGAGGCTTATTTGAGCCAATTTTGCACGGAAGCACCTAATTTACATACATTCAAATGAGCCTGGTGCAGCTGTGGAGCTATTTGCTCATCAGTGCAGTTTGCAATGCTTACCTCCCTTTGCGTGTGCTTTGTGGATTGGATGTTTGTTTGTTTTTGTCTCATTTGCACAGGGTTTGCCGTCGCAAAAGCCGCGCAATCCTTTTGTGGACTCGGCCCTTAGTGTTCAATTTTGAGAGTGTGTTAAAGACCCTAATGTCAGTTTTTAAGTCTAAATGGAAATTTGACAGAAGGGGAGGGATTTACTGAATTCTTATTTACTGGGTCTGAAAGCTTATCAAAGAAATGAACAGATGCTATGAAGTGATGGTTAAAAGCATCACACATCTTTGATTTATCTGAGATTAGATGGTTCTCACCACTATTCTCTGGTGGGAGGGAGGAGGTGGGCCGGGTTTTTAAGGATTTTCCAAAACCTCGCTGCGTTTGCTTGAGTATTCGCCAGAGAGGATAAGTAATGATGAGATTTAGCTTTTCTGATTGGGGTGATGCATTTATTCCGCTGCTTCCTGAATTGTAACCAGGCTGCTGGTTTACTGCTACAGTAAGTCCGACCTTCGACCCGGCTGCGTTTCTGAGGCGAAGGGCTTCAGTAAAACCTCCTGTGAGAACCAGAGACTACAGTGATTCTTTACTCTAAAGTTTTTGTAGGGGGCGTGTTTCTCAGTGATAGAATAAAAACATTTGAGAGAAGTGATCACAGGCTAACTCACGGTCTGGGATTGAGCAGACTCTCCAAATCAGAGTGAAATACATCCTGTATAAAGCCCTGCTCTATGAAATCCTTAAAATTACACTTCCTGATGACACATCCCTTTGACTTACAGTATCAACTCCTACCAGTCTAAAACACGCTGAGGGGTAGTGGTCACTCATGCCTTGAGCAAAGACCCCACTGTGAGGATATTTGAATGGTCTGTTGGTCAGCACAAGGTCAATCAAAGTGGATTTAGAGGGATTTTTTATATTTTGGTCTTGTGGGATACGGAATGAGCTGAGACAGATCTCATTCTAAACATCCCACTGAGCAAAGACACGTCTAAAAGACGTCTTTTAGATGTCTTTTTTGACTTTTTCGGACGTCCAAAGACATCCAATTAGGAGACAGAATGAATGTTTTTTTTGAACGTTCAGATATTGAACCCGTTTTGCACGTCCACAGACGTCTTAGAGGGGTCCAAGCCAGACGTTTGAATATTGAGGGGTCCAGCAGACGTACAAATGGGGTTCTGGACCGACGGACGTTATTAAGACATGATCTGAACGCCTCCCTGACGTTGCGTGTTTGCTGGGATAGCTCCTTCAGTCTAGTAGAAGTCTCAAAGAGCCAGTCTAAATTCAGGTCGCCCTAAACAACCGATTTGGATTAAACATATGTAAACAACAGTTCCCCGAAATCCTCTAAGGCCAAATTCAGTGCAGATGGTGGGTGATAAACATCAATAACTATGATATGAATGTCGCCACCCAGTCAGATATCCAAGACAACATATTCAAAGCATTTTGGGACAAAGGAAATTGCAAGAAAGTACAGCTAAATTATCTCTAAAAAAGATTACAACTTCACCTTCTTTTGATTTTCGATCAACTCTAAAAAGATTGTAGCCATTTCTGGCGGTATCTAAGTCGGGGGTTTTCCCAGACAGCCATGACTCAGAAATGACAAAGACATCAGCGGAGGCCTCATTAATGAGAACATTGATACAATCGAGCTTAGGCAGCAGGCTCCTGACATTTGAGTGTAGGAATTTTAAGCCGTCACAAGCCTGAAACTCTTGTGGTGACTTTAGATCAATAGAGCTTAGAGCAGTAGAGGGGCCAGAAGGCGTCGGTTTAAGAGAGATATTTACAAGGTTGCTCGCTGTGATCTCGTTCGGCCTCGAGCCATGAGGAGGAGGGCGCGTGGATGTAGCCCGAACCGTGGCTAGAGAGCGGCGAGGATTAGGGCAGCTGAAACGGAGCGGACTCACCCCACACCTCACAGATGCATGGCGTGCCGT
>NC_140235.1:1611215-1613715 GCF_949987555.1 Borostomias antarcticus | reverse complement strand
GTCCCAATACATAGTATGCCACATGCAGTATGGCAAAAATACCAGGATGACCTACTACATCCGGTCGTATTTTGCAGTATGCACGCCAGCAGGCTTTTCTGGCTATTCTGACCCACAATCCTTTGCGCAGCGGTAATGTGCGTCACATGCGCGAGTTGACAGCTGTAGACGAATGTCGCGTTATGGACAGCGACGGATGTGGGCAAATTTCAAGGCGCAATGTTATGACAAGGGAGTATGTCCCAATTGGATGCCTACTGCTTGCAAAGCACGTACTTTCTAAGGGCAGCTGTAGTAGGTACTGGTAGTAAGAAGTAGAAGTATGCGATTCGGAACGCAGCCACGCTGTTATGCCGGGCTCACACTACAGGATTTTTAACCTAATCGGGTTCTAAATTGGGTTGCATCACGCACACAGGGAGAATTTTAGCAGATGTTCTTCTCTTGAATATCAAACATGAACGCATGACAAGATTTGAAAGTAACGGCTCATCACACACTGCAGGATATTATCGTGCCCAAGGGAGCAACAAACTACTGGTCTCGCCATCTCGCTGTATTATCAGGGCGGCACCAATGAGTCTGGTTCTGTAAACCCCTCACATTACAAGATCATGGGCCCAACATCGGTACCGACCAACGTTCAAGACCACATTTCTCTAATATTGGTTATTTTATCTATGTGCCCTTTGTTATTATTGTTGCTAAAATCGACATTTTAAGCCGTGTTTTCAGTTGTGTAAATTTCAATAAACATTTTATCGCAAAAAAACGGAAAAAGACCAGATTTCTCCTCCGATTGTTGGAGGGGGTGGATTGGGGATACATTGGTCCGAAGTCCTGTAGTGTGAGCCCAGCTCATAGGATAGGCCAGAATTGGCCGAAATTTCCCACAAGCCATCAGAGGTCATGTCTTTTGGCCTTCTTACTCATCCTTAAAGATCTCAATCAGGATTCCCCTGGCCCTGCCTTCAGCCCTGTCTGTTCTCTTTAGCCCTATCTGACATCACCCCACACACACACACACACACACACACACACACACACACACACACACACACACACACACACACACAGTCTCAGCCTACTGTCACTAGGGAGGATCACTCGAGAAAGCTAGTGGGGTCAAAGTTCAAATCTATACTTCAGCCACTAAACACAGGCTTGCTAGCTCAGTCACGCTCACAAAAACACACAAGCATTTATGAACACAAATGCACATGTACAGCCATTCTAATGCACAAGTACTTGTGTGTGTGTGTGTGTGTGTGTGTGTGTGTGGTGTGACCCTGGACGACCAACTGTCGTTCTCTGCACATATCACATCTGTTACACACACTTGCAGATTCATGCTCTACAACATCAGGAGGATTCGTCCTTTCCTCACTGATGAAACGGCGCAGGTGCTCATCCAGGCCCTGGTCATCTCCCGCCTGGACTAGTGCAACTCCCTCCTTCCTGGGGCCCCGGTGTCAGCCATTAAACCCCTGGAACTTGTCCAGAAAGCCGCTGCTCGCCTGGTGTTCAACCACCCCAAGTTCTCCCACACAACTTCCCTCCTCCGTTCCCAACACTGGCTCCCCGTAGCAGCTTGGAAGCACCTTTCTAAAAGTGTGCCGAGACCACGCAACTGCTCCTAGCTGAGAGGTTCAGCGAGCGGACTGGGGTTCAGCAAAGTCTGAACCCTGTGAGGTTCAGCGAGCGGACTGGGGTTCAGCAAAGTCTGCACCCTGAGAGGTTCCGCTCCACTCACAGAACTAGGGTTACAATACGTAACCCTCATTCTATTTCGTGGAGCTATTGGCATAAGTGGAGCTACACCACCGCAGGTCTCCAAGGTAATGACCATACCGAAGGTTAGCACAACCCAAGCACTGACCCTTACCCCCCCTGCACTCAGCTTATCCCATCTGAGGGCCAGGAAAGGCATGTGAGGGGAGAGGCGGACAAAAGATAGTAGGGGACAAAAGGAGACGTTGACGACCAAGCTGCCGCCGTGCAAATGTCCTCCACAGACACTCCATTAAACAGGGCCAACGACCGTTGAGGCGAGTCGAGCGTGCCCGAACTGCCCCAGGCAGAGGGCGACCCGTTATCTCATAAGACGCGGAGATGCCCTCACAAATCCACCGGGAGAGATGCCGTTGGGACAGCGCCAAACCTATCTTCCAAGAGCCGTGACGAACCAACAGCTGGGGGCGGTCAAACAAACCAGCGCACACAGATGAAGGAAGGAGATGCACTTGTGAGTTCTGGCAAGTTGGAGTACACTGACATTTCCTACGTTAAATGCAATTATTGGATAAAAGCGTCTGCTAAACGAATGTAAAGCAGTGTAAAACGTGATGTGTGTGTGTACAGGGGTGTGGACGGCTCAGTTAGTCCCAAATGCTCACTGGCCAAATAATAGCTTCTGATTCCTGTGCAGTCCAGAGCTTCATGGGCAGGAATGCCTTCCTCCCCTCTCATCCCTCCTCTCCCCTCTCTCTCTCTTTCCTCC
>NC_140235.1:1593715-1608715 GCF_949987555.1 Borostomias antarcticus | reverse complement strand
CTGAGGTAGAGGGGTGTATAGAGGTATGAACGACATATATAGGTAACAGGACTGAAGTAGAGGGGTGTATAGAGGTATGAAGGACATATATAGGTAACAGGACTGAAGTAGAGGGGTGTATAGAGGTATGAAGGACATATAAAGGTAACAGGACGGAAGTAGAGGGGTGTATAGAGGTATGAAGGACATATATAGGTAACAGGACTGAGGTAGAGGGGTGTATAGAGGTATGAAGGACATATATAGGTAACAGGACTATATATATATATATATAGGTATGCTAGAATGCTTAACGTGAGCATTCAGCAGAAATATCCAGAGATGTTTTGGCAACCCAGAGACCTACACTATATGGACAGAAGTATTGGGACACCCACACATTACACCTACAGGAGCGTTTATGACATCCCATTCTAAATGAATAGGCATTGATATGGAGTTGGTCCCTCCTTTGCAGCTATAACAGCTTCCACTCTTCTGGGAAGGCTTTCTACAAGGTTTTGGAGTGAGTCTGTGGGAATTGATGTCCATTCATCCAGAAGAGCATTTGTGAGGACAGACACTGATGTCTGAACCAGATCCCCTAGAAACATTTAAGTACCACTGCTGTAGTGTTCTGTTCCGTTGTTATGAAGTAGAAACCACAACACTGGGTTGAACAACAGAAAGATGAAATAGGAAATACAGTAATGTCTCACAATGATCTGGAAAAAAAATAAATTGGAAACAATGTTGAATATATAGCCATGGAGATGGGTAGAGGGTGGTGAGGTGTGTGTATGTTGGTGGGGGGGGGGGCATTGGGAAGCAGCCATCTGATTCAAGGTGCCATTGGTGTGGCAGCCATCTTGATTCAAGATTTTAAGTTGCTTTGGATAAAAGCGTCAGCTTAATGATTGTAATGTAAAAGATTCAAGATCCGTTTATTCACCATCGTTGTTACAGTAATTACATTGACTAGGGTAATGGCATACGCTGATGAAGAGTATCTCGGGGAGATGGTACGGCCCATTTTACCCAGACTGCCCTTCAGACAAACCTCGACCACAGACTTGGCAGAGAAAAACCTTTTGGGAAATCAAAAGATGGGGCTCACAGAACAAGCAGAGCAACCTCGCTTTTAGGAACTGCAATGTCAAAAACTGCCATCTGCCATCGTCCCTGAAACAACTTTGAAAAGACCATTTGAGTCTCTCTACTACTACACTATTAGTGTAAAGACCATTTGAGTCTCTCTACTACTACACTATTAGTGTAAAGACCATTTGAGTCTCTCTACTACTACACTATTAGTGTAAAGACCATTTGAGTCCCTCTACTACTACACTATTAGTGTAAAGACCATTTGAGTCTCTCTGCTACTACACTATCCGTTTACAGATCATATAAGGACACATTCGTACTGGATTCCCCATCTTACAGCTCAAACGGTTTGACTCCACCCAACGCATCAGAAGTACAGTACTGTGAGAGAGCTTACTGTATGGGTACATCTGCGTAGCTCACGGTGGAAGGGGCTACGATAATGCCCACGCTGACGCGCCAACGTCACAAAAACCATAAATGTATAAAACCAGACAATGTTTGGTGATAACAATTTAGCTTCCTTTGTAGCTCAAAATGTCTTCTAAATTCAGGTTTTCAAAATGAACGGCGTTGTCGGTTTTAAGCGGGATTGCACATTATGACGCTAACGCTGCAATTTGGAATCGTGGAGGGGGGCTGCGTTAACTCCCATTCCATCAACTCCTATGTACAGTAACGTTGGTTCAGTAATATGGAATTCTCATACAATGACGAGGCGTCACCAAGCAATATTTTCAGGGCGACACTTCACAGAATTCATAGTGATGATTTTAGGTCATTTATATAACAAAATCTGCACATAACAAGGTGAAAATATGAAGGTAGACTCTATGATATGTAATTGCAGGAGAGTCAGTTACTTTTCCGTTGCAGTTTAACATGTCGCAACACAAGCCCAGAAATCAGTCTTGTCACGGCGTTTGGGCGTTAAGACCACCCCTCCCGAGCGCGGGCGTTAAAAGCACCCTATACGCTCCCACACGCCACCATGATGCACATCCCACGTGCAGCACTGTGTGGAGAACATATGGGGACGTCTGCTCAGCTCATATCGACCATACCCAGATAGCAAGCGGATCTGGGCCATATACAGGCCAGATCTGGGCTGCGTTTCCCAAAAGCGTCTTTCGTTAAGAGGCTCTTGGGCCATTCATTTAGAGCATTCTGATTGGTCAACTGGTCTGGGCAAGCTCTCTGATTGGTCAACTGAATGGGCTTAAGAGCCTCTTAACGAAAGAAGCTTCTGGGAAACCTGGCCCTGGCCCTTGTGGCTTAGTTCCGGCCCATATATGGCCCAGATCCGCTTGCTATCTGGGATGTCTTGACTTCTAACCTGGCAGGAGAGTCCTGCTCCTCACCCAGTTTGTCAATAGGAACAAAGTGACGCACCATCGTTTCCTCTTTGAGAGGGGAGTGGATGAGCAGCGCACGGTCCGGATGACTTGCCTACCCAGATAGCAAGCGGATGTGTAATGATTCTGGGCCATATATGGGCCGGAACTAAGCCACAAGGGCCAGATCTGGCCTGTATATGGCCCAGATCCGCTTGCTATCCGGGTAATTAAAGCGTCTACATAATAGATCTGGCGCGTCCTCACTGAGGTACCGGTGCGCCACGTCTCATTGTACAAAATGGCGGCGACAAAGTGGCGGCAGAGCAACAGGGGGCCATGGTGACGGCGGCCCGGAGCTATGCATTATTGAGCTCTGTCCTTTACAGGGATGGGGGGGATCTGCATTAGTCAGAGCGAGCAGCTCGCTGTGGTGAGCTGTAGGTCTCTCTATGCGCGGGTGAGCAGTAGGTCTCTCTATGCGCGGGTGAGCAGTAGGTCTCTCTATGCGCGGGTGAGCAGTAGGTCTCTCTATGCGCGGGTGAGCAGTAGGTCTCTCTATGCGCGGGTGAGCAGTAGGTCTCTCTATGCGCGGGTGAGTAGTAGGTCTCTCTATGCGCGGGTGAGCAGTAGGTCTCTCTATGCGCGGGTGAGCAGTAGGTCTCTCTATGCGCGGGTGAGCAGTAGGTCTCTCTATGCGCGGGTGAGCAGTAGGTCTCTCTATGCGCGGGTGAGCAGTAGGTCTCTCTATGCGCGGGGGGAGGGCGTGCAGAAGGAGGGAGAGCAGCGGAGATACTACGCTGTGAGTGAAGCTGAGGATACACTACAAGATATTATGCTACTTATGATTTTATACACGATTCACAATCCTGCCGAGTCTGTCCTAGTCAGCAGTCTGCACTAGTTGGGGGTAGTCAGAGTGGCAATTTGGCACAGAAATCTGTAAGTGTATGAGGGGCACAGATTTAAATCGGCAAGTGTATGATGAGAACAGACTTCTCCCGATCTGAGTCGGAGCGAGTCGGAGCATATCAAACATGTTTGATATTTTTTAGCAGATTCTGGACGAGATCGTGTAGTGTGAACTCATCACCACCTGGTCCAGTCGTTAAATGTGCGATACCCAGTTTTTCAGTTGTCATACAAAAATCATCAGAAGCCAGTCGTCTAGTGTATACTCCCAGTGGTCTAGTGTATACTCCCAGTCGTCTAGTGTATACTCCCAGTCGTCTAGTGTATACTCCCAGTCGTCTAGTGTATACTCCCAGTCGTCTAGTGTATACTCTCAGTCGTCTAGTGTATACTCCCAGTCGTCTAGTGTATACTCCCAGTCGTCTAGTGTATACTCCCAGTCGTCTAGTGTATACTCCCAGTCATTTCATAATCTGTTAAGATTGTGAAAGTCTTCTAGTGCATGGGTTCCCAAACTCCATCAATGTGGGCCTCCCCTCTGAAAACAGTGACACACCCGCGCCCCCCCAGCCTCCCAAATGTGTCCATTTTGCAAGGCAGCGTTAGCTAGCCCATAACGCTACACAGCTAAGTTAGCTCGGTGGCACCTGTTGCTAGTTAACGTTATGACGATTTCGCACATTCATGCCTGCGGGGGGAGGCTCTCTCTGCACTATCCACACATTTAGTATACATCTCTCCTATTATTTATTTAGATCTTCTGACCTTTAAAATCACGTTTCATTCATAAAAACCAGACATTTAAAAAAAAAAAAAAAAAAATGTTTTTCCTTTTTCTTTTTTCTAACCATCCCTCCGCGCCTCCCCCGAATTTCTTTGGGGCCCCCCAAGGGAGGCCCGCCTCACAGTTTGGGAATGCCTGTTCTAGTGTATCCGAGGCTTTAGAGACTGTTGCGGCCTCTCAAAGGCCTGATTGCATCCATGACTCGTACAGTCCAAACAATCTATGCTGAGAACAAGAGACACCACCACAAACCCAAGATGTGATCCGCCAAAAAATACAATAAAAACAATTTCTTCTTTCCTCATCTCTCTGTCTCTTGTTTGGCATCTTTAGTTTCACATAACCTTGGTCTAGACGCTCTCAATCACATTTGTGCCTCCCTCGCCCCTCGTTCTCCTGCGGGCCTCTCTCCTATTGTGCTTTCAGCTGGCGGACATAATCATTCTAGGATTCTGGACCTTGAGAGGGTCTTTATCGGCCACACGTGATCACATAACACACGTGAGTGAGTCAGCACGCACAACACACACACAAACACACACACACACACACACACACGTCTTCAGTGGTCACCAGTGGAAATTGCATTTGCATTGCATTGCATTTATCCCATCCAATGCCGTCTTCCTCCAGGGGTAGCCAGGAGCAGTGGGCAGCCCTCGCCCATGGCGCCCGGGGTCCAAGTGTTCAGTCCAGGTCTTGGTCAGGGACCGGACTGAAGAGTATCTGTTCTTCTGCATGTTTTTCGTATTGGGTTCTTTGGGAGGAAACCCTTGAGAACACGGGGAGAACATGCAAACACCACACAGAAAGACCCGGAGACCTTCTTGCCGGGAGCGAGGATCAAACTGTGGATCCCCAGCCGGACGCTCTGCCTCCTGAGCTCCAGGCAGGATAATGGGCTCTGGGTGAGATCTCTCATGAACCCAAGACTAGCAGCTGGGGAAGCTAAACTCTCTCTCTCTCTCTCTCTCTTTCTCCCTCTCTCCCTCTCTCTCCCTCGCTCTCTACCCTCTCTCCCTTGCTCTCTCCCTCTCTCCCTCGCTCTCTACCCTCTCTCCCTTGCTCTCTCCCTCTCTCTCTCTCCCTCTCTCTCTCTCTCCCTCTCTCCCTCGCCTCTTCTACGCATCTTAACCCAATGGAATCCAGCGTCTCCCGGAGATTTAATCTTTGAGTTATTGCATCCAGAGATATGTACTGTACTGTATCTATCTCTCTTTCTCTCTCTACTCCGCCTCCCCACTCTCTCCCTCCATCTCTCTCTTTCATTCATGTATATATATAGTCTTCAGCCCTATCATATACTGTACCTGTACCTGTATCCCCCCACTCTCTCCCTCCCTCTCTCTTAAATATATAGTCTTCAGCCCTATCACATACAGTACCTGTACTTAAGATGGCCGAGCTTGTAAGCCATCATGTTGTATTTCATGCCAGGGAGATGCGGAGAGGAGGAGAACAACGACTGTGTCAACCAATCAGGAAGCCACATGAACAAAAACACGGTACTACTGTACCAGGGTTATTCTGAGGTGCTGTGCCTACGTACCGATTACGCACAACACACAACCTCCACTACGACACCATTATAATAAGCAGCTGGAGTAGAACTGGTCCACTCAAAGCATCACTTAGCTAATGCTCCAATGTCATGCTGTCGTTAGTTTTTTTATAACGTTATTTGAAGTGCCTATTTGGAGAATTATTTGTTAAATCCGGGCCTAACATCTGCAACTCCATCAACCTTTCTGTCTCTCTAATAATAGTTTTCGATTTAAAAATGTCCACTAAACCCACCTCTCTAATACTTCTTGATGTGGTGCTCCACACGCTACGTGCACAGTGGATGAAAGCAACTCTCATAATGTGTTTTTGGGGCACTGTTGGGATGTTTTAGCGATCTGCTGGAGAGGACGAAGGACAGACTCACGACGGATAGAGAGACTCAGGGAATCAGTGATGTGAGAGGATGCTGGACTGTTAAGAGCTCGGTACACAAGCGCATGTTCTCCCCTGCGCTGTCCTCCTCTTCCTCCTTCCCTCGTCCTCTCCTCTTCCTCCTTCCCTCGTCCTCTCCTCTTCGACTTCCTCCTCCCCTCGTCCTCGTCTCTTCCTCCTCCCCTCGTCCTCGTCTCTTCCACTTCCTCCTCCCATCGTCCTCGTCTCTTCCACTTCCTCCTCCCTCGTCCTCGTCTCTTCCACTTCCTCCTTCCCTCGTCCTCGTCTCTTCCACTTCCTCCTTCCCTCGTCCTCGTCTCTTCCACTTCCTCCTTCCCTCATCCTCTCCTCTTCCACTTCCTCCTCCCCTCGTCCTCGTCCTCGTCTCTTCCACTTCCTCCTCCTCGTCTCTTCCACTTCCTCCTCCCCTCTTCCTCTCCTCTTCCTCCTTCCCTCGTCCTCTCCTCTTCCTCTTCCGACATCTAGAACCCTGAGGTCCTCCTCCGAGACTCTTTTAATAGTCCCTAGATCGAGACTTAAGACCAAGGGTGACCGAGCTTTTGCGGTGGCTGGCCCGAAGCTCTGGAACAGCCTCCCTCCACACATTAGACACGCACAGAACCTAGGGCTCTTTAAGTCTCAGCTAAAGACTCACTTGTTCTCACTGGCTTTTGAGGCCTGATAGCCTACATCCCCTGTCCTGTTTTGTGTCCTGTCCTTTTATTGAACTGTGATTATGTGCACTTTATTCTGTTTTTTGTTTTAGTTTATTTTATATATTGTACAGCACTTTGGTGCAACTTCGGTTGATTTTAAACGTGCTTTATAAATAAAGTTGACCTTGACCTTGACCTCTTCATCCTTCCCTCGTCCTCTCCTCTTCCACTTCCTCCTTCCCTCGTCCTCTCCTCTTCCACTTCCTCCTCCCCTCGTCCTCTCCTCTTCCACTTCCTCCTCCCCTTGTGCTCGTCTCTTCCACTTCCTCCTTCCCTCGTCCTCTCCTCTTCCACTTCCTCCTTCCCTCGTCCTCGTCTCTTCCACTTCCTCCTTCCCTCGTCCTCTCATCTTCCACTTCCTCCTTCCCTCGTCTCTTCCTCTTCCTCCTTCCCTCGTCCTCTTCTCTTCCACTTCCTCCTTCCCTCGTCCCCTCATCTTCCACTTCCTCCTTCCCTCGTCTCTTCCTCTTCCTCCTTCCCTCGTCCTCTTCTCTTCCTCCTTCCCTCGTCCTCTCCTCTTCCACTTCCTCCTTCCCTCGTCCTCGTCTCTTCCACTTCCTCCTTCCCTCGTCCTCTCATCTTCCACTTCCTCCTTCCCTCGTCTCTTCCTCTTCCTCCTTCCCTCGTCCTCTTCTCTTCCACTTCCTCCTTCCCTCGTCCCCTCATCTTCCACTTCCTCCTTCCCTCGTCTCTTCCTCTTCCTCCTTCCCTCATCCTCTCTTCCTCTTCCTCCTTCCCTCATCCTCTCTTCCTCTTCCTCCTTCCCTCATCCTCTCTTCCTCTTCCTCCTTCCCTCATCCTCTCTTTCTCTTCCTCCTTCCCTCATCCTCTCTTCCTCTTCCTCCTTCCCTCCTCCTCTCTTTCTCTTCCTCCTTCCCTCATCCTCTCTTCCTCTTCCTCCTTCCCTCATCCTCTCTTCCTCTTCCTCCTTCCCTCATCCTCTCTTTCTCTTCCTCCTTCCCTCATCCTCTCTTCCTCTTCCTTCTTCCCTCATCCTCTCTTCCTCTTCCTCCTTCCCTCATCCTCTTTCTCTTCCCCCTTCCCTCATCTTCTCTTCCTCTTCCTCCTTCCCTCATCCTCTCTTCCTCTTCCTCCTTCCCTTGTCACCGCTAAGGAATGATAATCCCTTCCGCTGTGTGTGTGTGTGTGAAAGAGAGCTTGTGCGTTTGTGTGAAAGAGAGAGAGAGAAAGAACGAGCGAGCGTGTGTGTGTCGTCTCTCTCTCTCTCTCTCTCCCTCCAGGCTCCTAGAGATCCACCACACCCATGGTTAATGCATTGTGGGGGATCCTGGTTAATTACCGGAGGACCTCCCCCTCCGTGTGTGTGTGTGTGTGCGCACGTGTGTGTGCGCACGTGTGTGTGTGTGTTTGATAGCGATAGCAAGAGAGCCGGAGAGAGAGAGAGACTTGAGAAGCGATTAACCTGGAACCTAATGGAACACAGGCTTCAGCGGCTCCTTTGTCATCGAGAGATGACGGCCATTACAGAAGCCGGCTGATAGGCCAGGGTAATGGCTGCGCTGCATTAGGACAGAAGGGCCTGATCTGGCCTTTCTCCGGCCATTCGCTGCATCCTGAGTGGGTACGTTACCTTAGTTAATCGATATACGGTCGCCCTAAACACAACAATTACACCCGATATTTTAAAAGGTTTAGTTGGCTATCCGCAGTGAGGAGAATCGATGTGTACCCAGGACGAGTGGGCTGTGCTTGTTGGCTATGAAGCTCTGTTTGAGGAATGACCGCTGGGTTCCAGATTGCTTCTGGCCCCTCCAATAGCTTTTATGTGATCTCAGGTCAGTCAATTCAATACGTCTCTACCCAAGCTGCTTTCACCTCACATGTACAGTATCCACTGGCATAGCGGTCAAAAATGATTGTGTGTGTGTGTGTGTGTGTGTGAGTGTGTGTGCACGTGTGTCGGTGCATGTCTGATTGCAAACTTACACGTGTGTGTGTGTGTGTGTGTGTGTGAAAGAGAGAGACTAATAGAGGCAAAATAGGAGAAAAAGACGGTCTTTAAAGAGTCAATTACACACCAGCACACAGCACATTTAATTAAGAGTTAATAGGGCATCTTCAGACCTTGGCGATCATCTGACTGGAGCTGATAGACCAAAGCAATACCTCTGAGGAACCAAACATCAGTAATTCTCTCTCACACACACACACACACACACACACACACACACACACACACACACACACACACACACACACACACACATTCCAGCAGGGAGTGGATTAGACACTCTCTCTCTCTCTCTCTCTCTCTCTCTCTCTCTCTCTCTCACACACACACACACAGATGGCGAGATGACTTGATTCAATTTCTTCACTTGCCACATTGATTTTTACATTTCCCGCCTGACCTTTCTGATTGTATATTAACTCCAGATCTGGTTTGTTCCATTAGATTAGCATAAACACACTAATTACATCCATTAGCATCTTCATCATTATGTTTGTTAAAATTGTTCTAACCTTTGGGAGTGGCTGGGGAGGATGGTAGGCTGTATGCCATTTCTACCCCACCTATATACACAAAACTGCATTTGTAGCTCTGTGTCGTTATAACTAAGATATCTGACAGAAAAAATATTTTTTTCATCGACAAATTAAGTCAATACTTACATTTGAAAACTCCCGCTGCGGTCCCGGTGACTTGTAGATCCACCATCTTTTTTTATTTTTATCACTGCCCAGTGACGTATCACGCCTCGACTTCCGGAACAGTATGCTCTGGACTATGCTACATTTTCGCCCATCTTTTCGCCAATTATGCCTGCTATATAGTACCTACTATAGTAGGCGAAATACAGTATGCACAGTTTTGATGTAGCATGCTACATCTCGCCTACTATATAGCAGGTAGTATGCATTTCGGACACGGCCAATGTCTGTTTGTGTGTGTGTGTGTGTTTGTTTGTATGTGTATGAGTGTGTGCATGAGTGTGTGTGTGTGTTTGTGTGTGTGTTTAATTACATCCATTTGGCTGATTCCATCCCAGAATACATCCCTAATAATCACACATGTAAAACGTGTATAGCATAATAATGTAAAAAATAGAGTACATTACTGTCACCGTTATTCAGTACTGGAGAGAACCAGGACAACAGGAGACCGTGACAGCAGGGGCCTCATTTATCATTGAGGTACGCCTTCTTTTACACGGTCTTTTTCGCGAGTTCAGGCGTACGCCATTTGCCCCCCCCACATTGCGATTTATCAAGCCGTAAGGGCGAAAATTTAGTCGCCTTTCTCCGCGCTTTTGTAGGACACCTCTCCAGTTGGCGTACCGATTTACACGGTGTTCTACGCCCTTCTTGAACACAGGGGGAACTGGCGACGCAGGTGGTGCGTCGGTGAATTACTATGTTTGACGGAGAGAATAAGAGCGACAGTTCATGAACGCACAATCATGTAGGCTAATAGCCCAATTCAGCACCAATATATATCGCAATGCTAGATTAGACGTGTCCTCTAACCGGCTCATTCATGGTCCGATATGGATTTGTTCCCCAAACGGAACCTATGCGCTGTCCCAAACCTTTCCGCGCTATATGTCACACACC
This sequence comes from Borostomias antarcticus, assembly GCF_949987555.1. Taxonomy (NCBI): domain Eukaryota; kingdom Metazoa; phylum Chordata; class Actinopteri; order Stomiiformes; family Stomiidae; genus Borostomias; species Borostomias antarcticus. The sequence continues at coordinate 1,598,372 of NC_140235.1, read as the reverse complement.
TAATGCAGGCACTCCATCAAACGGCAATAATTGACCAATTAGATTGTCATTAATATGTGATCATGTGGACCTGTTTGCTCTTTGGTAAGCATATAAATGACAGTCCTCCTGTGCGTAATGCGAGCCTAAATGAATCCGGCGCTACTCGGCCTACTGGCCCGAGATAGAACTCCAAAGAGGTGACGGCGATGGCGACTGCACCCACATAAGGGCACCATCAGTGAATGAATACGTCTATGTGAATCGCTAAAATGTGCACACTAGAAATACCCAAATCATATGTGACATGCTCATCACAAGTGTAGTGGCACGGTGGCCTGGCTCCACGCATGACTCATTCATCCTGGCGCACAGCAGGGTAGGGCTAGACTGGAGGCAGGCGCTGCGCGTGACGGCTGGCTTATTGGTGTGTGCATAGCCAAGATACATATTCTTTGTCTTATTTACTTTAATCTTTATTAGCATTTTCCATCCATACAACGACAATACAATAAAACATAAAAACTTAAAATAACAGCTTATGGGTACTTCCATCCATGCAGCTTTTTTTTCTTACTCAAATATGACAATTTTTATATTAGTGGTATCATCACACTTCCTTCTATAATCCATCCATTTTTCCCATCTCCCTTCAAACTTTCCTTCATGCATCCTCAATGCATGCGTGAACCTCTCCCTAACATAGGCCTACATCTCCTCCACAACACCCAGCCACTGCTCCTTGGTTGGGGGTTCCACCTTATACCAAGCCCTCGTTATTGTCTTTTTACTAGCAACCAATAGTACTTTCACTAGGTATCTGTCCCCTCCTTGTACATCATCCCGTGTTATGTTTGCCAAGATATATATTCAAAGCTGATAAGAAGGTGGAAGTCGGCGCGCTGGAGGTGGAGGCTGCAACTCGCGGGGGCACGACCGTCAGGTCCAGGACCACTGCAGACTCCCCCTCCTCTGAGTCCCACCCCACGTCAGAGTCTGGAGAAACAATTTCAATCATTTTCTTTGAGTTTGTCTGTGAACTTGATTATGCATTAAACATTTCATTGTGCAGCCATATTCATTTGATATGTTTTTCTGTTGGCAGTCAAATAAATGCTGTGATTTACCGGGTGATTTAGATGAGTCTTAATTTCCCAGAGGGGAAAATGTTTAATGTGTTCTAACATTATGAAGTGGTCATCTGCGTTATTGTTCCCTGTTTTTGGTCCTAATTTAATCATAGCCTACCACAGAATGTTTGCTTCACTCGCAGCCACATGTTACAGTATGTCCGTGTATGCCCAATCCTAGATGCACAACACGTAGCTAAAGTAGGCTACTAAGCTGTAGGAGCAAACAGACAAACGTAGGCGATTTATACCTTCCGAAGAGGATTGCCTTCCTCACGTGGACCTCACCAACTAGCACATGCACCTCCGTCTCCGAAAAGTTCCTCTTCTTTGCTCTTCGTTCCATGTTTCATTGTCCCGCCTGGGTGCTCCACGCTACCTTTTTAAGCCGGTTCCTTCCGGGAAACCACGTTTGTCCACTCATGGTTGTGACCATATATGGTTGGATTAGGGCGTGGAGGGGGCGGAACACGGGGCGCGTGCGCGTACGCTCCCTTCCCCGCCCGTCTCGGATTTACCGTGCAGAAAAGGGCATACGACATTTTTGATAGATCCGAAAAGCGTGTAAATATTCTCGTCGTATGCTACATTGTGCATTTTCCGCGTTTTCGTCGTACGCCCTCTTTTACACCTGAATTTACACGCTCTTTGATAAATGAGGCCCCAGGAGAGGCAGACTGTTCAGCTCAGTGGACAACAAAATTGGCAGTACATCAACATTGGCAATATTCATTTCAGCACCATGGATAGGGACATCTATAGAGCCTAGCATTTCAGCACCATGGATAGAGACACCTAATAGAGCCCAGCATTTCAGCACCATGGACAGGGACATCTATAGAGCCCAGCATTTCAGCACCATGGATAGGGACACCTAATAGAGCCCAGCATTTCAGCACCATGGACAGGGACACCTAATAGAGCCCAGCATTTCAGCACCATGGATAGAGACACCAGAGGTTCCTTGCGCTTCAGAACCATAGACAGGGACACCATTGGTTCCTTGTGCTTCAGCACCATGGAGAGGGACACCAGTGGTGCCTGGTATTTCCGCACCATGGACAGGCATACCCATAGTGCCTAGCATTTCATCACCGGGGACAGCGCAATCTCAAAATCCGAGTTTCAGCACCATGGACAGAGACACCCGTGGGTCAGCACCATGGAGAGTGGCATCACTAGCTCCAGCAGTTCAGCACCAGAGGGAACTAGTTTAGGGATAGTTTAGGGATATGCAGGCCGGGCTCTCCTGCATGGTCCTGTGTTGTCTTGAGACTAAGTGAAGAACAATAAAAATACACGATCCAACCGGTTGCTCTATATCCTCACTCCATATCATTGCCTAAGCACTGGGTAGACATCATCCTTCCATAACTCATTATACGCCCAGGTTTTTGAATAGCAGTGTAATTGGATGGTTGGCACTAACTGGGAAGTAATGAACTACCTACTATAAGTATAAACAGTCCCTCTCCGATCTAAACGGCACAAACACCATTATTCCAGCTGGCTGGTTCGACCTCTCTCTACACACTGTGAAACCACATACCCACAACGCTGACAGGGAACGAAGGGTTAACCCTGATGTCGGCGCAAACAGCCACCAGTTTAAATACAGATGCTAGCAGAATGTAAACAAGTATCAGCCTGACCTCTGACCCCTGTTGGCAGCCAGGTATCCATTACACAATGGGCTGGTACAGCCGGGTTGCCATGGTATCCATTACACAATAGGCCGTGCAGAAACCTAATGGTCACGGTGATCGGTAGCCATGACAACCGCGTCTCCGAACGAATGGGCCCGAATGGGCCGGTCGACACGTCGGCTCTGGGCTGTTAGCTCCAGGTGCTAGTCAAACACAGGAGAGAGAGAGAGAGAGAGAGAGAGAGAGAGAGAGAGAGAGAGAAGGAAGGAGGAAGGAATGCACGCCTGGGCATGGAAGGGAGTTTTATAGCAGACAACAGCAACACACTAAAATCAATTCAAATTACCACACTGCATTCATCATCATTATCAGGGCTGACCTCAGTACGCTTGGTTCTACCGACTTGGAAATGACTGAGTGTGGATAAGGCGTGGTTAAGCGTGGTTTATACCAGCAGCGGGGCCATTTAGAACAGCGCTAATGTATTGATAACATGCTGTATTCACATGAGAGGGCGGACATGTGGAATGAATGAGTATGGCTCGCAGATGTTCAGCGCTATCTCTTCATATGGAAGTATCAGCCAAAATGGCCGCTCTTATACACAAACGGATAGCTGACACACGACTGTGCCAGACAGCCAGGAGAGCTAAAACGATGCATGCTAATTAATCGCCCTTTCCCTGTGTGGCGTTCGACATCACAGGCTACTGCAGCTGCTTTTGTAAATATACACAGAAAATGGTGGTTGGAGTGGGCGAGAGAGAGAGAGAGAGAGAGAGAGAAAGAGGAAAGTTGGAGTAATTCAAAGGCTACACTGAACAAATATATGTTTGAAACGCAGAGGCCTCTGGCAAAGTGCTACCCATAAAAAAACAAATTACCCATTGTACCCCAATTACATTGTTTGGTAAATTCTCGCACAGCCTTCTTCCACGCTGAGAACATGAACGTCGGTGTTCAGCGGGTCGGACATCCCCAGGCTGGGCTAAGAAGCCACTGAACACTGTAATTGGCTCCATGAATTCCATTCCATGTTGAGGTTCAGCAGCTAGGTTGCGTATACAGTATGTATTCATAGTATGTATTCCTCTAGCAGAGTTGCTGTGTTTTTGTAGTTTTCTTGGGCTCGAAATGTTACATTTTTCGTACGTGTCAGTGCATTGAACGGTTTCTTTTAATGCCGTGCTTCTGTGTTCAACCAAACACAGTTTGTATGAATACAGTGATATTCCAGGTCATAGAAATCAACTGAACAAGTAATAGTTGTTCCCAGAGAACTAATAACCCAAAATATGAGAACAAGGGAGGAGTAAGGTGAACTGAGTACAAGACTGAGGCTGGGAGGAGCAGTGAGTGTGAGGAGGAGGAGGAGGAGGAGGACAGGGGCTGAGAGGAGGGGTGAGTGTGAGGAGGAGGAGGAGGAGGATAGAGAAAGGGGGGGGGGGGGGAGGAGGAGGGAGGGATGGGAGGAGAGGGAGGGGGGAGGATGGGGGTGCAGATGGGAGGAGGAGGGAGGGATGGGAGGAGGAGGAGGAGGGAGGGATGGGAGGAGGAGGGATGGGAGGAGAGGGAGGGGGGAGGATGGGGGGCAGATGGGAGGAGGAGGGAGGAGGGGAGCAGAGGGGGTTTTGCATTAGCAGTCACCGGAGTAAGAAGAACTTGACTAATAAAGTGGAAGATTGTAACCAGGGAGCCGATGCTAATTAGATATGTGTCTGTCTCTCTGATATGAAACAGCCCTGGGCAGTAGGAAGGGAGAGAGGGAACAGAGGGCTCGTTTTGTAGGCTTGAAGTTAGCATTTCCCACATTTAGGGTGTAGTCCACCCTAAATCAGTTCAAGTTTCAGAAGCAACTAAGGGCTTCAAAAACAAATCTAGTCAATTATGTATTTTAACTTT
>NC_140235.1:1583715-1586215 GCF_949987555.1 Borostomias antarcticus | reverse complement strand
GAAGGAGTGAAGGAGTGATGGAGAGAAGGAGTGAAGGAGCGATGGAGTGAAGGAGTGAGGGAGTGAAGGAGAGAAGGAGTGAAGGAGTGAAGGAGTGAAGGAGTGAGGGAGTGAGGGAGTGAAGGAGTGATGGAGTGAAGGAGTGATAGAGTAAAGGAGTGAAGGAGTGAAAGAGTGAAGGAGTGACAGAGTGATAGAGTGAAGGAGTGATGGAGTGAGGGAGTGAAGGAGAGAAGGAGTGAGGGAGTGAAGGAGTGAGGGAGTGAGGGAGTGAGGGAGTGAAGGAGTGATGGAGTGAGGGAGTGAAGGAGTGAAGGAGTGATGGAGTGAGGGAGTGAAGGAGAGAAGGAGTGAGGGAGTGAAGGAGTGAGGGAGTGAGGGAGTGAGGGAGTGAGGGAGTGAAGGAGTGAAGGAGTGATGGAGTGAAAGAGTGAAGGAATAATGGAGTGACCCATGCAGGTAAAGGTTCCTCCATGCACAGAACGCCCACCCAATCTCTCCTTCTCCGTGTTCAGTCAGGGGATGTGATGCAGTCGAGCGCCCAGTCAGGACTGACTAAGCAGCTGAGGTCGTGTCCACACGCCTCCCACCTTCACTCTGGCAAGAAGAAAGCAGCCAGAACAGAACAGACACCTGTGAACGTGTTCTGTCTGTGATCTTCAACGCAGGTTTGTTCACGGTCGTTGCATGCCCTTATATGGGGCTGGCGGGGAGGTTACTTATGCTAATTCGGGTGTACGGCCACGCACATTCAATTAGCGAAACCATGGGATTCATCGTTATGAAGGCAGGTGAGAACTCTTCCGGCGGTTTACCAACACGTCGTGAATCAGACGGGAGATTTCTTTAGAAACGTTCTTAAGAACAAATTAAAAGACGTAACTTAGGAAAATATTGGTGAATGAGGCCCAGTGGTCTTTGTCGTTCTCTGCTGGGGAAGCAGCACCAGGTCTGGGGAGACTAACGAGCTGAACAGGCTGGTGAGGAGGGCAGCTCTGTCATGGGTCAACAACTGGACCGTCTGGAGACTGTGGTGGAGAGGAGGAGGAGGGACAAACTGAAGTCTGTCCTGGACAGCCCCTCCCTGTGAACGATGGAGCACCTTCAGCCACAGGCTCCTCCCACTCAGGTGCACTATAGGCTCACCACAGGCTCCTCCCACCCAGGTGCACTACAGGCTCACCACAGGCTCCTCCCACTCAGGTGCACTACAGGCTCCTCCCACTCAGGTGCACTACAGGCTCACCACAGGCTCCTCCCACTCAGGTGCACTACAGGCTCCTCCCACTCAGGTGCACTACAGGCTCACCACAGGCTCCTCCCACTCAGGTGCACTACAGGCTCCTCCCACCAGCGGCCATCGAACTATAACAGTGTCTGAGCGTTCCTGAGTGTTGTGGAGGATGTATGCATTTATACTGTATATGAATATTACTAGACATATCCTTCCAGTCTGGTTGTGTGTATGTACATACCACATGCTGTATGTATGGATGTTTATTCCGTGTTCTATTTATGCTTATTGCTACGATGTGTGTTCTGTATTCTGCATTCCCAGCATCCTGCTGTTATTTTCTGCTGCTGAAATGTCAAATGGGGATCATTAAATTTCAAATCTATCCATCTCCCCTCTCTCTCTCTCTCTCTCTCTCTCTCTCTCTTGTCAAAAATAATCATAGATCGTTTGGGCTAGTTTATATTCTGTTCTGCCAACAGAACATGATGTTCCCGATGAGCGATCCGGGGTGTCAGCGCGTCAGAACTGGAGTCAGGAGCCTCATGTTGACATGCCGACAGCCTGACAAACCCGTTTGAGGAATAACTATGGAACTACAAACTGCTCTGATGATCACGCAGCACTGGAATTACCAACTGCTCTGATGATCACACAGCACTGGAATTACCAACGGCTCTGATTATCAAGCAGCACTGGAATTACCAACGGCTCTGATTATCACACAGCACTGGAATTACCAACTTCTCTGATTATCACACAGCACTGGAATTACCAACTGCTCTGATTATCAAGCAGCACTGGAATTACCAACTGCTCTGATGATCACACAGCACTGGAATTACCAACTGCTCTGATGATCGCGCAGCACTGGAATTACCAACTGCTCTGATGATCACACAGCACTGGAATTACCAACTGCTCTGATGATCACACAGCACTGGAATTACAAACTGCTCTGATGATCGCGCAGCACAGCCCACGAAAGTGGACCTCGTCACAGGGCCAAGCCATCGGCCACCGACTAGCTCCGTCCAATAACTTTCTATTTTACAAAAACTGTAACAAGCGGCCACGCCCCTTTTTCCTACTCACTGCCGGAGGCCGCGTCAGAATGTGTTTTCCCTTCCTTAATCCTTCTTCCTATGCTTACTGTATACAGTTTATTGGTGAATGGATTAGCGATAATCAGCACCTCTCCGGAGTAACTTTTTCTGCTTGAAACTTTCTGACTTGACCGAGTTATTTATTTATTTATCTAGTCTT
>NC_140235.1:1566215-1573715 GCF_949987555.1 Borostomias antarcticus | reverse complement strand
AGCAGGCGACGAACGGAAATGGTGGAAGGAATAAGCACCGCGTCAAACCAAACAGCCAGGATAGTCACGCACACGCAGCAGATTGCAGCATAATGGCTTGTATCAATTGATGACAATGCACAATTTACAGTACGTTGCCCTAAGGAACCATGCAGTAGCCCGATGCTACTGACCCGAACTATTCATAAACCCAATAACTGCAATAATTGGTAAGGCATCATCGCCGTCGTTGTCCCCGAACGAGGTTCGGACATGCCGAAGCAATCGGCCATACAAGCCAGGCCTACCAGACAGGCGAGACAGCCTTAATATTAATTTAATATTTATCGTTTCTATATCTCATTGCTTACATTCAATTAATTATTTCACATTCACCTCTATATAGCCTGTATCTCCGGAAGCAATTTCGATGCGATCATGAACGTCAGTTCCCTACCAGAATGTAGGGGTGGGACGTATACCCACCATGTCCTCAGGAAAGCGCATCGTGCCGCCTCAGGGCATGAATGCGCTATCAAACAAGCCTAGATTGATTGATGGGGACACAGCTAGCATTAGCCACGCCGAACGGCTAACGCTAGCTGCGTGGAGGCACTCGCAATCATGGGTGCTAGCGAGTAGAGAGCAGTTCGGCCGGAACCCTCGGGCTGCAACGATGAACGCGAGAAACACGAGCTAGTATTAGAATAATGAGCTAGTATTAGAATCATGAGCTAGTATTAGAATCATGAGCTAGTATTAGAATAATGAGCTAGTATTAGAATCATGAGCTAGTATTAGAATCATGAGCTAGTATTAGAATCATGAGCTAGTATTATAATCAAGAGGTATCAGAATCATGAGCTAGTATCAGAATCATGAGCCAGTAATAGAATCATGAGCTAGTATTAGAATCATGAGCTAGTATTAGAATCATGAGCTAGTATTAGCAATCTAACATAATGACGCCCCGACGTGCAAGACGGGAACCTCGACGAACGCCAGCTAGTTAGCAACGAGCAGTATAGCCTGTCATGCGGCCAGCGAATCCACGAACGAGCCGCGAGGGGAGGACTTAGATCAGGGGTGTCAAACTCTGGCCCGCGGGCCAAATTTGGCCCGCAGTGTAATTATATTTGGCCCGCGAGGCAATACCAAATGACTACTAGAGCTGGCCCGCCAGTATTTGATTTTGCATGTCTGCACTATTAAGTTATATATTGTATGGTAATAAGATTTACTTGTTCCATATTCAATGTTAAAGCAAAACTTGGTTGGGTCCATATTCAAATTTTCATTTGTTCAATGTTGGCCCGCGACTTTGTTCAAGTTTTAAATTTTGGCCCACTGTGTATTTGAGTTTGACACCCCTGACTTAGATGAACCAAATACATACGAGAATCCACATAGCACGTCCACGCCCGAACTGCAAACATTTCAATGGTGAACGCACCCGGCGCACATCGACAGTTGAGTAATGCGGCAGACGAGGCATGGACAACCTCCGACACCGGCGGCACATGAATGAAACCCAGTGACCGGCGCGTAGCAATGCTCAAAACGGACTTCCAACGCAAGCTATGCGAGCAACTGAACCATACGCAAGTATGGCACTACGGTGCTACAGGGAGACGGGCACCTCGGCCTCGGAAGCCGGCGCTCCACGACGCCACTAAACGGACCCCCAAACCACGGACCGGAGAGACGACGCGGGCAGAGAGGAACGCAAGAGCAGAGAACGCGGAAGCAGCGAGGACACCGCGGGCGGCAGGTAGCAAAACGCACCAAAACACAACATGAGCACGGAACGCGAGCAAGACGCGGAGCAGCGAGCAATAGCAGTAATGGCAGCGGACGCCAGAGCAGAGAACGCGGAAGCAGCGAGCATGCAAAGCACAACCAGCAGTAAAGCAAGCGCGAACAATGACATGTTTTGACAGCTTAAATACGTGCGCTCTAGTGAGCTGACCAATGCTATGACAGCTACAGTCAGCTGTTGCTGCATCATGCGTGACTGATTAACCTCTGCTGACCCCCCGGCCCTGACGTACGTGCCTCGGCTGAATTTGCGTCGGAGACTTCATTTTTACATTGCTGTGTGTTTATTTTACACTAATAGCTGTAGTAACCGTTGTATAAAAGCAATAAACCACTCGAGGCCGCTTCGCGTCGTGCGTAACAACGTCCCCTAGCTGTTATAAAATCACTATAACACACGGCCTCTCGTGGTTTATTCCTTAAGTATAAGCCTACGTCCATCTAATTCACATACTGTACACAAGCGCTCACTAGCGTCTGGTTATTTACATGGAGAACTACAGTATACAGCAGTAGCTGCACTTTAATTTTGCCAAGAGCCCATATTATTATTTCGTCAGCAGGCAGAGGCCTGAAATCCAGCATCGCCCGCATTTGAAAACACATTATTTTTTAACACCCCAAGAGAAATAGCTCTTTGCATCTCAGTCTTCAAAAGCACAATGGGGTAAATACAGTATGGTATTGTGTGTGTGTGTGTGTGTGTGTGTGTGTGTGTGTGTGTGTGTGTGTGTGTGTGTGTGTGCGTGCGTGTGTGTTTTGATGATCTAGTGAAGATGAAAGTGAACAATAAAAGTATTTGATTAAACTGGTGCCATTTCATTCTCCAATGCCATTTATAGCCAATCAGATTATTTTGATGCGATCCAGAACGCATCTACAGTAAGAACATTGTTGCGTTGCCAGTGGTGATACGAGGGACCCCCACCTTTGCAAAGAGGACGTAACTCAATCGCTGCATTCTTTAAAACTGTGAGAATTAGCTAGTTAAAGGGACAGCCACAAAACAGGCTTGTGGTGTGGCAAACATCCATTCACCATGAGCGTAGTACTTATCTACGCTTTTATAAACATTCCTACAGCCAATTCCACCGCTAAACCCCCTATCCTATCCACACACACACACACACACACACACACACACACCATGCGGTAACATATAATTATGGGAAAAGTCGGTAATTGCTATATTGACTGTAAACACGTATTGTTATAAGGTGTAATGGATGTGTCATACGCAGTTAATGTGATGCCTGCGTTCTTGTTGACATCAGATCAAAGCTAAATTGAGAAGGCTCTTAGTGTGTGTGTGTGTGTGTGTGTGTGTGTGTGTGTGTGTGTGTGTGTGTGTGTGTGAGTCTTGGCGATGGATGTGAATCATTACTCTACAGGGTGACAGATGAACAGCACGGATGAATGAACAGTTCACTACAGATGGTTGATCAGATGAGTTAAAAACGCACACAGAGAGAGAGAGAGAGGCGCCCGATACTGTTTTTAATAGTATGTCAATGTTCCTCTCCAATAAGGGTTCCTGCACACTGCCCCAACCAACACCAACCAACACCAACCAACACCAACCAACACCAACCAACACTAACCAACACCAACCAACACCAACCGACTCCAACCAACACCAACCGACACCAACCAACACCAACCGACTCCAACCAACACCAACCGACACCAACCAACACCAACCAACACCAACCAACACCACCCAACACCACCCAACACCAACCAACACCAACCGACACCAACCAACACCAACCAACACCAACCAACACCAACCGACTCCAACCAACTCCAACCAACACCAACCAAAACCAACCAACACCAACCAACACCAACCGACTCCAACCGACACCAACCAACATCAACCAACACTAACCAACACCAACCAACACCAACCAACACTAACCAGCACCAACCAACACCAACCAACACCAACCAACACCAACCGACTCCAACCGACACCAACCAACACCAACCAACACCAACCAACACCAACCAGCACCAACCAACTCCAACCAACACCAACCAACACCAACCGACTCCCAACAACCTGCATTCTATAATCGGCAGTTGTTGTTAGAATGTTGGAATTTTAAAATTCGGCATCAGTTGAACCATCATGCCCTCGATGTAGAGGCCATCCAGCAGAGTGAATGCATATGTTTTGGTATTGTCTGAATCACTCCACCTTTTGGATAAGTATCTTTAAAGCTTTTGGTGATATGTTTGTAGTCCAGCTTGACCCTGGCCAGTCTGTGCCCTCTTCGCTTTAGAACCAGAGTTATCTTGTGATCTCCTTCCTAGTAAAGCCCAAGTGGTCTTAGCTTTTAGCCTTATTCTCTTCAAATGGAAGCAACACATTCCTCCTTCTCTTTCTCATCGGGTTAAAGATGTTATGTTTTACTAAAAATCACACAAAAAACGCCAACAAAAAGGCCTCAAAAGCCTTTGTTAAGATATGGAAGCCATGTCACGATTTCTACAGAAGCCTCTTGAAGAAGAAATCAAAAGCAGAATCGCAAGTCTCCCAGTATTTTATTCGTCACCAACAAATATAGCACACCGATCCAACGCTGGTGTTGATTGGCGTTGGTTGAAGCAGTGTGCAGGCTGCTTTAGATGTCTCTAAGCCTCAAACAATTCCTTTACTGCAATCACCTTGATTAACCAGAAGTAGATTGCACAACTAGAAGCGTTTAATTACTGTACACAAGTGATCCTCAGCATATTATGTTTATAAGCAGGTGAATTTCCAAATCAGAACGTACAGTAGGTACGGTGGAGTCTAGACTAGAATGTTCTCTGAGCCTGGGACCGCAGAATCCAGCAGGGTTTCAGAGTGAGTCAGCAGACCACCTAGGAGCCCCCTCCATCACCACGGAGAACAGTAGCAGCTAATGGGATTACCGTGCCGCACATTACTAATGTGTTTTTATTGAGATCACATCTGACACCGCAGGTGGGCGGGTGGGTGGGCTGCGTCAGGCCTGCGTCGGGGGAGGAGGTGATGGAGGGATGGAGAGAGGGGTGGGCTGCTCGGGGGAGGAGGTGATGGAGGGATGGAGGGATGGAGAGAGGGGTGGGCTGCGTCAGGGGAGGAGGTGATGGAGGGATGGAGAGAGGGGTGGGCTGCTTGGGGGAGGAGGTGATGGAGGGATGGAGAGAGGGGTGGGCTGCTTGGGGGAGGAGGTGATGGAGGGATGGAGAGAGGGGTGGGCTGTGTCAGGGGAGGAGGTGATGGAGGGATGGAGGGATGGAGAGAGGGGTGGGCTGCTTGGGGAAGGAGGTGATGGAGGGATGGAGGGATGGAGAGTGGGGTGGGCTGTGAGGATGAGAGGTGGTGGAGGGATGGAGGGATGGAGAGAGGGCTGTGAGGATGAGAGGTGGTGGAGGGATGGAGGGATGGAGAGAGGGGTGGGCTGCTTGGGGAAGGAGGTGATGGAGGGATGGAGGGATGGAGAGTGGGGTGGGCTGTGAGGATGAGAGGTGGTGGAGGGATGGAGAGAGGGGTGGGCTGCTTGGGGGAGGAGGTGATGGAGGGATGGAGAGAGGGGTGGGCTGCTCGGGGGAGGAGGTGATGGAGGGATGGAGGGATGGAGAGAGGGGTGGGCTGCTCAGGGGAGGAGGTGATGGAGGGATGGAGGGATGGAGAGAGGGGTGGGCTGTGAGGATGAGAGGCGGTGGAGGGATGGAGGGATGGGGCGGTGGTTTCATACTGAGTCTGTCGTCTGGTCCCAGCGCCTGGTACCCCCATGACCCCCGACCCCCCATGACCCCCGACCCCCCCCGGGGACAGGCTGAGGGGATGGAGAGAACCCGAAAGGTTAATTAGTCACTATGGGGTTGAGCTCTGAGGGTAGCATCTCTCTCTCTCTCCCTCTCTCTCTCATTATATCTCTCCTCCCCCTTTATCTCTCTCTCTCTGTCTCTCATTATCTCTCTCCCCCTGTATCTCTCTCTCTTTCTCCCTCTCTCTTTCTCTCTCTCTTTCTGTCTCTCATTAACTCAACCCATCAATTAACTTAACCCATCAATTAACTCAACCCATCAGAGTCCGTCCAGAAAACGTGGTGCCATAGATACCTCCCAGGGAGAGCTTATTGTATAGCATTCAGGGATTCTAATGATCCCCCCAAGCATGCTAGTAACGCTCTCTCTCTCTTTCTCCCTCTCTCTCCCTCTTTCTCCCCCTCTCTCTCCCTCCCTCTCTCTCTCTCCCTCTCTCTCCCCATCTCTCACTTTCTCCCCCGCTCTCTCTCCCTCTCTCTCTCTCCCTCTCTCTCCCCATCTCTCACTCTTTCTCCCCCGCTCTCTCTCCCTCTCCCTCTCTCTCCCCCTCTCTCTCTCTCTCTCTCTCTCCCACACACACACACACACACACACACACACACACACACACACACACACACACACACACACACACACACACACACACACACACACACACACACACACACATTCATTTCTATGTACATGTATTAGTCCTAATGAGGACTGGGCGTTGGTGCTGCTGCTCTTGTATGTTTCCCATCACATGTGCAGGTCTGTTTCCTGCATATCTAACCTCTGCCTGGTCTGCATCTCTCCCAGGCAGCCTGGAAGAACAGTGATTATCATCCAACACACATCCCCTCCCACCAGGGCTGAGGCAACACATCCAACACACATCACCTCCCACCAGGGCTGAGGCAAGGTCCTCACGATTCATACATACTACAAGCTCTCACTAATCTTAAACTAGTCCTTAATCCTATCAAATCTAGAGCCAGGACGGGGCGCACACCATATGAAGGCTAGTCCTTCGCGTGGCGGACCCGGGTTCGATTCCCGGCTCGGGTCCTGTGCCGCATGTCCTCCCCTCTCTCTCTCTCCCACGTTTCCTGTCTCTCTACACTGTCCTGTCCCATTAAAGCTGAAAAGCCCTAAAAAAATATCTTTAAATCTAGAGCCAGGATCATAGATTATGATAGACTCCACCTTACAACTGCTAATGGCTTTTGTATTGAGAGAGTCACTGAGTACAAATGTCTTGGTTTGTGGTTGGATTGGCTTCCTTACAGAAACCGTTCTAGCTTTCCTATTTTCAGCAGGAAGAGAATTGTTCAAGCTGTTTAAAAAAAAAAATCAGTATTAGACTATAGTGACACAATCTATAGACATGCTTCTGTGACAACCTTGAAACCCTTGGACTCTGTGTACCACTCTTCTCTAAGAGCTATTACATGTGACAGATATGACACTCACCACTGTGTTCTTTATGATAAGGTAGTCTGGCCATCTCTCTCTTTATCACTGGAGTCTGGAGTTTTATTTTCAAAGCCATTATCGCTAAACTTTCCCCATACATCTCTTCTCTGTTGGCCTTGCCTTGCTCTACCAGACCCAATCAAACGATCATCTCTTCTCTGTTGGCCTTGCCTTACACTACCAGACCCAATCAAACGATCATCTCTTCTCTGTTGGCCTTGCCTTGCCTTACACTACCAGACCCAATCAAACGATCGACACTACCAGACCCAATCAAACGATCGACTTGTTCTCAGGGTTCGTCGAGTGCATTCGGAACTCGGAAAGGCTGCTTTTTTCCATGATGTGTGTGTTTGTGTGTCTATTTTGTTAGAAGTTAAAGTTAACTCCCTCTAAAGTGAGCCATATTGGGTAGCCTGTCCTGATTTCCCCCCTGTAACC
>NC_140235.1:1552836-1558515 GCF_949987555.1 Borostomias antarcticus | reverse complement strand
AAGCTCATGTTGTTTCACTCCATGTGAAACAAGCCATCTGGCGCACGTCAGGTTACTTCTGTGCAGGGACATAGCTAAAAAAAAAATGGAGGATAGATTTTCTATCCACCCAAAATACTAAACTAAGGACATTTTCTCAATAATTGTAATTTATTTTAGTTAGTTTTGTAAAAACACAATACAGTTTTAGTTAGTTATTGTTCTTTTTGTAAAGTCTAGTTCATGTTCCATGAACATCATTCTGGTTGTTTTTAGTCTTTCTTCTGAGCCTGGAAGCTTGGATCACCCCCCCACACACACACACACTCTCTCACTCACTCTCTCTCTCACACACACACACACACACATCAATCAAAATGCAGCGCTCCAAGCACATCGGGGGGGGGGGGGGGGGGGGGGGTTGTCAGTCACAAAACAACAGTTCCACTCACACCTCTCTCTCTCTCTCTCTCTCTCTCCCCCTCTCTTCTCTCTTCTTTCCTGTCTCGTCTTGCTATACCCCTGCTTCCTTCCTCACCATTTCCCAGAATAGACGCCCTGATGATGGTGTTAACTGTTATTTCACAGGCACACAAGCATGTGTGAGGGTGAGAGAGAAAGAGAGAGAGGTGGAGAGAGATGGAAGAGAGAGAGAGGTAGAGAGAGATGTAAAGAGTTGGAAGAGAGAGAAAGAGAGAGAGGTGGAGAGAGATGGAAGAGAGAGAGAGAGGTAGAGAGAGATGTAAAGAGTTGGAAGAGAGAGAGAGGTAGAGAGAGATGGAAAGAGATGGAAGAGAGAAAGAGGTAGAGAGAGATGGAAAGAGTTGGAAGAGAGAGAGAGAGGTAGAGAGAGATATGTAAAGAGTTGGAAGAGAGAGAGAGGTAGAGAGAGATGGAAAGAGTTGGAAGAGAGAGAGAGGTAGAGAGAGATGGAAAGAGATGGAAGAGAGAAAGAGGGAGAGAGATAGATATGGGAGAGAGAGAGAGAGGGAAAGAGAGAGAGAGGGCAGAAGATAACAGAAAAAGGGATCGAGAGGTGCATCTTTGACCCTGCTTCAAATAACAGTCTTTGCTGTGTGTTTGCATCAAAGCACTTCCTAATCCATCTGTGCCACTACCTAAGCCCCCCACCCCCCTACACACACACACACACACACACACACACACACACACACACACACATCAGCTGCACTCTTCAGTCCAGATACCACCCTCTCTAACATCCACCCATAGATCCCTAATCATGGCTGTCTTTCAAACCCCAGCGCGGCAGGTCAAAGCTCCACAGAGAGGGAACGGGGGTAACCTCCTTCAGCTTATCTAGCTCCATGAGCGTGTGAAGTATTCCGGTTAAAAAATAAGAGTGCTTGTTCATTCCGCACACATTACCACATGAATGAAAAACGTATTTAAACATGCATTAGGAGGAATAGGAGAACACTGAGTGTAGAGCACGCACGCACACGCGCACACGCACACGCGCACACGCACACGCGCACACACACACACACACAGCGTGTGAATTATGCTCTTGATGGGAATTCCCTCCCTCAAAAATGTCAAACAAAATGTCAAACAAAGAAGGAAAACATCAGGGGCTTGTGTGTGTGTGTGTGTGTGTGTGTGTGTGTGTGTGTGTGTGTGTTGTGTGTGTTTTTAACACGTGTTTGGTAAAAACAAAAAATAATTGTTTTGATGTCTTCCAGTCAGGATTTTGACCACACCACAGCACCGAGACTGCTCCTGTTAAGGTCTTCAATGACATCCATTTAAACACAGACAATGGCAGAATTTCAGTCTTATTATTACTGGATCTCAGCGCTGCATTCGTAACGGTAGACCACAATATATTGCTAGGCCGACTGGAAAACTGGCTGGGGATTTCTGGCACAGTGCTAGACTGGTTTGAATCCTACTTGAAGGACAGGGACTACTTTGTGTCTATAGGCAATTACAAATCCGAGCGGACAAAAATGACCTGTGGAGTTCCCCAAGGCTCCATTCTGGGGCCTCTTCTGTTCAATATTTACATGCTCCCACTAGCTCAAATTATGGAAAACAACAACATATGTTACCATAGCTATGCAGACGACACACACATTTATATCACCATTTCACCAGGGGACTATAATGCCATACAAGCGCTGAGTAAGTGCATTGAACAAATCAATGATTGGATGTGCCAGAACTTAAGTAATTGTCAATTACTGAAGTAATTGTCTTTGGAGCCAAAGAAGAACGATTAAAAGTCAGTGCTCAGATTCAATCCGTAATGCTAAAAACCACAAACAAAGCCAGAAATCTTGGTGTAATCATGGACTCAGACCTGAATTTAAACAGTCACATTAAGACAATTATAAAGTCAGCCTACTATCACCTGAAGAATTTATCAAGGATTAAAGGATTTATGTCTCAGCAGGATCTGGAAAAACTTGTCCATGCGTTTATCTTCAGTAGACTCGACTACTGTAACGGTGTGTTTACAGGTCTCTCTAAAAAATCAATCAGACAGCTGCAGCTGATCCAGAACGAGTCCTCACTAAGACTAAGAAAGTGGATCACATCACTCCAGTTCTGAGGTCTTTACACTGGCTTCCTGTCTGTCAAAGAATTGACTTTAAAATACTGCTGTTGGTTCATAAAGCACTGAATGGTCTGGGGCCAAAATATATTTCTGATCTGCTCATATGCTATGAACCATCCAGACCCCTCAGGTCGTCTGGCACAGGTCTGCTTTCTGTCCCCAGAGTTAAAACAAAACATGGAGAAGCAGAGTTCAGTTTTTATGCTCCACATATCTGGAACAAACTTCCAGAAAACTTCTGCTGCAACTCTCAGTTCTTTTAAATCAAGACTGTAGACTTCTTTTTGCCGCTGCTTTTTATTAAATCAAATAATTACTCATTCGTACACTGCACTGTAACTTTTATTCCTGTATTTTATTTTTCCTGCATTTTGTTTTAAATGTCCTTTTTCAATTCGTTTTATATAACATTGTATGTGTTTCTTGCACTTTGTCTTGATGCTTTTAATGTCTCATGTAAAGCACTTTGAATTGCCTTGTTGCTGAAATGTGCTCTACAAATAAACGCAAAATTGCACACTCTATCCAACTAGTACTTTTGGCTGAAACAAACATGTAATACTGTAAGTGGCGTGCCTAACCTAGCGTGCAAAATATGGGAGGAGAAAATGCAAATACATAATTGTAGCACTCGCTCAGTGACTTATCAACCTGAAAGCAATTTCAGTGATGGTATTTGCGTTTGCTTTTTAATACCTTTGAAGGGCAGGTACTAATTCCTTCATTGTGAGGAACTGTGCTCTCTTCTCCAAGTTGCGAGATGGAGACTTTGGAGATGGCTGGCTTATAGGTAACTCCATTTGGAAAATATTTGAGTCTATAAGGTTACAAAGTCTAAATGCTATTTTTGTATTTATTCATTTTAAGTTCATTATTTTCCCACACAGGAGATCTGGGTTATTTCCAGTGTGTCTTGTGGTTCTATAACGTTACAGCCGAGCCACGGTCTCATGCTAGAGGGAATAATAGTATTATTTTTATGTTTTTCCCAGGTGTGGGTCGGGATAAATGAATGGGTGTGTGAGCCGAGGGAGGGAGGGGGAATCTACTCTCGTCACAGACCAACGTTCTCCTGATAAGTGTTTCGTTTTAGGTTGGGTTAACGTTTAATCGGTTAACCTTGTCCATCCTTAAACAGAACCAAAGCATCATCTCAGTTCATATCTCATGTTCCTTTTTAGGTGATAGGGCGTGGCCCCTACAGCTCTTCCTCATGACTCCAGTTCTGTACCCAAACACCCCCGGGGAGCGCAGATACAACGTGCCCCATATCCACACCAGGAACATTGAGCGCATCTTTGGCGTGTTGCAAAACAAACTAATAGTCAAGCCTACTGCTTTTGAGTTTCCGCTCCTCTTCCATGGTGCAGTTGTGGGATACGACACGCAAAACCCCTCATTTAAACACGGCCGTCTTCACACGTTTGCACCTGTAGTCATTCACACAATTATCCTTGATTGATCACCTGCAAAATGCATTCCAACTAAACGTGCGATCTGAAGGACTGCCAACGCAATGTTGAGCACTTTATTCGGGATCTTAGATCATGGCCTCAATGTATAACGTTGTACATATCAGACCTAATCTCTACTAGTCTCTACCTCTACCTTATAGAATCCCTGGTTATTTGTGTCCAATAACGCACAGCTGTCTGTACACATCATGTGAGTCATGGACGCCACTGGTGTTTATATCTGTTATTATGGGATGTTTCTATCTGTTATTATAGGATGTTTCTATCTGTTATTATGGGATGTACACGTGGGCGTTCAGGGCTGTAGAGACGAAAACATGATGGCATATCTAAGAGAAATAATACACAATTAGCCTCCAAACCAACATTTACACTGCAAGCAAATCCACACCTCTGTGTGTGTGTGTGTGTGTGTGTGTGTGTGTGTGTGTGTGTGTGTGTGTGTGTGTGTGTGGAGGAGAAGCTGGGCCTTGTCTACCTCTGAGTTAGAGCGGTCACAGAAGTACAGAGAGAGGGAGGGGAGGAGGGACTCGAGGGAGGTAGAGAGAGAGGGAGAGAGGGAGGGAGGTAGAGAGAGAGAGAGGGAGAGAGGGAGGGAGAGGTAGAGAGAGAGGGAGGGAGAGAGGGAGGGAGGTAGAGAGAGAGGGAGGGAGAGAGGGAGGGAGAGAGGGAGGTAGAGAGAGAGGGAGGGGAGGAGGGACTCGAGGGAGGTAGAGAGAGAGGGAGGGAGAGAGGGAGGGAGAAAGGGAGGTAGAGAGAGAGGGAGGGAGATAGAGAGGGAGGGAGGGAGGGAGAGAGAGAGGGAGAGAGAGAGGGAGGTAGAGAGAGAGGGAGGGAGAGAGGGAGAGAGGACAGAGGGTGAGAAGAGAGGCATAGAATGACAACATAGAACAGAGAGAGAGAGAGAGAGGGAGGGAGGAAGTGGTGTGTGTGTGTGTGCGTGTGTGTGTGCGTGCGCGCGTCTGTGTGTGCGTGCGCGTGGACATCATCCCACTAAGCAATCCACTCCCCACTCTGCATGGAGATGCACACACACCTCATCCCCCCGCCTACTGAATGAGGCGTGGCTGCGTCTCCCCCTCAGCTGATGAAATCCTAGTGGATCTGTATGCCGGCGGTCTCTCCTCTACTGTATGTCTCTCTCCCCCGGTCTCACCTTCACACCTCCCAATATCCGCTTCGGGGACCCGAAGCTCTGATCTTTATTTCTGCGCCTCTCGGTTGAAATGAGACAATAAAGGCAAGATTCCAAACTCCTATTCCGAGCGATCGGTCTCCGACGACGCGGAAGTCGTTCTCGGAGAGGTGGGGGAGGGGAGGGGTGTGGGGGGATCTATTTTTGGGCGTCCCGTCCTCTTGGCAGTCGGGGCGGCGTGGCGCTGAGGCAGTATGCCACGCTGGCGGCGAGCCGGGGAGATAGCGGCGCCGAGGGTAGAGGGCGTGTCACCCGGATCCTGTCGGAGCTGTGTGATTGGTGGAGAGGAGCTCCATCGCTCACAAACAGATCAGGGTTTATTAACACTGATAATGGTTGTTTTGTCCTTGTTATGGCACCTTTGCACTGTATGTACCGTAGCAGCCTGTATGACTCAGACACATTTCCCTTGGGACAAATAAATAAATCTTGAAGATGGCTTCATG
>NC_140235.1:1540336-1547836 GCF_949987555.1 Borostomias antarcticus | reverse complement strand
TGTGTGCGTGTGTGTGTGTTTCACAGCTCAACAATCCCCCATCAAGAGGATCAAAGTGGGCCTCTATGTCTCAGGGAGAAATCGTAAGAGCCTCCATTACCGCCTTTTGTTTCCCTCTGTGTGTGTGTGTGTGTGTGTGTGTGTGTGTGTGTGTGTGTGTGTGTGTGTGTGTAGTGGACCATACAAACAGGCTCCATGGGACCGTGTCTCTGGAACAAAGGTACTTAGCACAGCGGCGTGTCACGGAATGGGGGACGCCTTGGCGGCCGTTCACACAAGCACATCCCAACAAAATGTGTGTGACACAACAAGCACAGAAAGATGGCACACACTCTCTCTCACACAAACACAATAAACGGGCACAGCGACGGTAATGTCCTCGTGTTGATGCTTATGTTAAATGAGAATGTAAATAGCCGTGTGTAATTGCCTGTGTTGGAGCACATGCCTACAGCTGGGTCTCGATGGCCAGGAGTCACCGAGCGTCGCCACCCTGTAATCGCTCCACAGCCAGGGGGAGAAAATGAACTTTTTACCTCACGGTGAGTCACCTGCCAAGGGGACTGGAGATGAACAAATCTACCAGCCAAGTATATCTTTTTTTTCACAGATAGCCTTCGGAAATCTCGTCGCTAATTGGAAATGTTACCTGCATTTGGCCGGTGGCAGGTGTTAATTTTCATCCCTGTCCACAGGTCAAGGCTTTAGTAATAATCCACATTGGTCCAGATGTCCCTCTGTCTCTCTCTTTGTCTCTCTCTCGATAAGCTTGAACATCTGTTGACAATAGCGGATGGATCTTTTCATACCCTATATTCATCTGAGTCGAACACTCCTCTCTCTCTCTCTCTCTCTATCCCTTCTTCCCTCCCCCTCTCTCTATCCCTCCCTTCTTTCCTCTCCCTCTCTCTCTATCCCTCCCTCTCTATCCCTCTCTCTCTCTCTATCCCTCCCTCTCTCTCTCTATCCCATCTTCCCTCTCCCTCTCTCTACCTCTCTACCCCTCCCTCTCTACCTCCCTTCTTCCCTCTCCCTCTCTCTCTCATCTCTCTCTCTCTCTCTCTCACACCCAAACACAGGCTCTGAACTCCAGGCCTCCCTCCCCGGGTGCTGATCCAGTCTGGGTCATGTATTGTTCATGGTTCTGAGCTCCGGCCCGGTCCCCTCCCTGCTCCCCTCCCGGGCCCCACCGGACCCAGCACTGCAGCCCAGGTGGAGAGAGGCACCTTTGATCATGTATCAAACGAATCACATGGGCTGACAGGACACACACACACACACACACACACACACACACGCACACACACACACACACACTTGGACACCAACACACGCAAGCCGAGAAAAAACAACAGCCTCTCTCACAGTGCGCAGGCTATTCTCCGTCTATATTGCGGCACAGCTTGCCTCGCTAACAACCTCCCTTTGCCTCTACTTCACACCCCTCCTCTCCCTCTCTCCTCCTCTCCCCACCTCCTCCTCTCTCTCCCCTCCTCCTCCTCCTCCTCCTCCTCCTCCTCGCTTCTGTTTTAATTGCATTCTGAGTCACACGGCTAAAGTGAGATGATGGAGAGCTAAATTTATATCCAGCTCCTCTTCTGGGTAGCTAAGCAGCAATCGGAGAAGTCGTCCCTGTGACACCCGCTGGCGTGCACTTCCCGACCAACGGGAGACTGGGGGGGTAGGGAGGGTGTCGGAGGAGGAGCAGACTGCCAGGATCACACATAGATTTGTTACCGGGTACTTCCTGCTGATTTCCAACGCCTATCTTGAAGATCGAGGCTAAAGTGAGTCCCGTCAACAAACAAAATGTCTTCTTGTCTCCGAAGCCATTTGAGTGCAGAGTGTTAGGGAGAGGGATTGGTCTAGAATACGCTCTCTCTCTCTCTCTCTCTCTCGCTGTCTTTGTTTCTCAAATCAATACTGGGTTAATAGAGGTGCGCGCACACGCACACACACACACACACACACATACACGCGCACACACACACACACCTCCTCTGTGGATGAAGGGAGATGAGTACTTGGTCACACTGTTCTAGTCCACTTGGCTGTGCTCGTGACTGGAGACCAGGCCAATATGCTGTTATCACCAGAAGACGACAACAACAACCCACAACAACAACAACAAGGAGATAATGGACTGGACCACTGCCAGCTGATTTCAACACTTGGGCCTGGACTGTTTAAGAGGAGCAGGAACATGGTTCTGGGATAAATACGTTCTTTGACAACCTCGGCCGCTGTCGATGAATATTACCTCCCTTAATATTGAATAAAGGCAACTATTTTCAAAAGGAATGTTTCTGGAAAAACCCTACTGTATAAACAACCTCATCGGGCTTCAAAGCTTGCATCTAAAATGAGAATTTGCATCTCAGAGAAAGTCAATATACTGAATATAACAGACGCCTGGGACATGAAGGGGTCCTCATATTGCTCAATTTTCACTCGTATTGCTCCTCAATCATGTTATTTTGGGCTGGCGGAAACGACGTAATTGTGTTGGGAACGCTGTCTTTCTCCACACCTGAGTGAACAGCATGGTTTTTTCCCCCGACATCTCTCTCCCCTCTAAACTCTCCTCTCCTCTGCGAGGGTAGTTTCACTCTGCTCTGATACGGTCTTTGAAGTTGAAATCAAGGGCTTCTTTTCACACTGTGGCTGGTGAGCAGACGGAATTGATTCTGTGTTGATGAAAGACAGTCATTTTGAAATGTGTGAATGTGTGTGTGTGCGTGTGTGTGTTTGTTTGTGTGAGAGTGTGTGTGTGTGTGTGCGTGTGTGTGTCCTGCATGAATACTTCTGAAAACCTTGGCGCCGTCAGGACAGCGAGAGCGCCTTCCTGGACATCTCTGAACTCTCATTTCGACAGAGAAGAATGGTCATCCCGAAGGCTGCCTTGTATTTCTCCTGCTGAGCGGCCATGTTGGGTACGCCACGTTCCCGTGGTTACCGGAGCAGGCCGGCCCCTTTTATCTGTGGTCCGAACGCAGACGCGCTCGGCGCCTCCTTTCCATCTCTGGGT
Source organism: Borostomias antarcticus (assembly GCF_949987555.1). NCBI lineage: Eukaryota > Metazoa > Chordata > Actinopteri > Stomiiformes > Stomiidae > Borostomias > Borostomias antarcticus. Next base: position 1,544,808 of record NC_140235.1, on the reverse strand, counting down.
GGAGGACAGAGGGCAGCCATGTTGTCTCGGACTGTCTGGAGGGGCGTTTGTGTTCATCTATATTCATCGGCTGCCAGATGGAGGTGGAGAAGGACTTGTTCTCTTGAAGAAATTGCTCGTAACGCACATCTCACTCACTCCTCACTCCTCCACATCTCACTCCCTCCTCACTCCTCCACATCTCACTCCCTCCTCACTCCTCCACATCTCACTCCCTCCTCACTCCTCCACATCTCACTCACTCCTCACTCCTCACTCCTCCACATCTCACTCACTCCTCACTCCTCCACATCTCACTCACTCCTCACTTCTCCACATCTCACTCCCTCCTCACTCCTCCACATCTCACTCCCTCCTCACTCCTCCACATCTCACTCCCTCCTCACTCCTCCACATCTCACTCCCTCCTCACTCCTCCACATCTCACTCACTCCTCACTCCTCCACATCTCACTCACTCCTCACTCCTCCACATCTCACTCACTCCTCCACATCTCACTCACTCCTCCACATCTCACTCCCTCCTCACTCCTCCACATCTCACTCCCTCCTCACTCCTCCACATCTCACTCACTCCTCACTCCTCCACATCTCACTCACTCCTCCACATCTCACTCACTCCTCCACATCTCACTCCCTCCTCACTCCTCCACATCTCACTCCCTCCTCACTCCTCCACATCTCACTCCCTCCTCACTCCTCCACATATCACTCACTCCTCACTCCTCCACATCTCACTCCCTCCTCACTCCTCCACATCTCACTCACTCCTCCACATCTCACTCCCTCCTCACTCCTCCACATCTCACTCCCTCCTCACTCCTCCACATCTCACTCACTCCTCCACATCTCACTCCCTCCTCACTCCCCCACATCTCACTCCCTCCTCACTCCTCCACATCTCACTCCCTCCTCACTCCTCCACATCTCACTCCCTCCTCACTCCTCCACATCTCACTCACTCCTCCACATCTCACTCCCTCCTCACTCCTCCACATCTCACTCACTCCTCACTCCTCCACATCTCACTCCCTCCTCACTCCTCCACATCTCACTCACTCCTCACTCCTCCACATCTCACTCACTCCTCACTCCTCCACATCTCACTCCCTCCTCACTCCTCCACATCTCACTCCCTCCTCACTCCTCCACATCTCACTCCCTCCTCACTCCTCCACATCTCACTCCCTCCTCACTCCTCCACATCTCACTCCCTCCTCACTCCTCCACATCTCACTCCCTCCTCACTCCTCCACATCTCACTCACTCCTCACTCCTCCACATCTCACTCACTCCTCACTCCTCCACATCTCACTCCCTCCTCACTCCTCCACATCTCACTCACTCCTCCACATCTCACTCACTCCTCACTCCTCCACATCTCACTCACTCCTCACTCCTCCACATCTCACTCACTCCTCACTCCTCCACATCTCACTCCCTCCTCACTCCTCCACATCTCCCTCACTCCTCACTCCTCCACATCTCACTCACTCCTCCACATCTCACTCACTCCTCACTCCTCCACATCTACTCACTCCTCCACATCTCCCTCACTCCTCACTCCTCCACATCTCCCTCACTCCTCACTCCTCCACATCTCACTCACTCCTCCACATCTCACTCACTCCTCACTCCTCCACACAAGTTACTGACTGGAACTGTGATAAGAGGTTGTTTTCATTTCCTGGGTAAGACCATACGCTTGGAAGTTCATTATTTTTGCCCAACAGTGCTCATCAACAACATGGACCCACCCCTTTGTTGATGAAGACGTTGAAGACATCAAAGGCATTCTGGGAAGTCTTTATTAAAGATGAAGATTGTTTATTCCAGACCGACCAGCGGTAGGGTTAGGTTTATACGTGTGAAGGGACATGACCAGCGGTAGGGTTAGGGTTATACGTGTGAAGGGACATGACCAGCGGTAGGGTTAGGGTTATACGTGTGAAGGGACATGACCAGCGGTAGGGTTAGGGTTATACGTGTGAAGGGACATGACCAGCGGTAGGGTTAGGGTTATACGTGTGGGTAGGGTTAGGGTTATACGTGTGAAGGGACATGACCAGCGGTAGGGTTAGGGTTATATGTGTGAAGGGACCAGCGGTAGGGTTAGGGTTATACGTGTGAAGGGACATGACCAGCGGTAGGGTTAGGGTTATACGTGTGAAGGTACCAGCGGTAGGGTTAGGGTTATACGTGTGAAGGTACCAGCGGTAGGGTTAGGGTTATACGTGTGAAGGTACCAGCGGTAGGGTTAGGGTTATACGTGTGAAGGGACATGATTCTACACAGACGCCATTATGTTTTTTATTCAATCGTTGTTTTATTTTTCATGAAGGAGGTTGAGCGCTATTAGGAGTTAGGAGGATCTTGAGCACTATTAGGAGTTAGGAGGATGGTATTAGGAGTTAGGAGGATGGGAGGATCTTGAGCACTATTAGGAGTTAGGAGGATGGTATTAGGAGTTAGGAGGATGGGAGGATCTTGAGCACTATTAGGAGTTAGGAGGATGGGCGGATCTTGAGCACTATTAGGAGTTAGGAGGATCTTAAGCACTATTAGGAGTTAGGAGGATCTTGAGCACTATTAGGAGTTAGGAGGATGGGCGGATCTTGAGCACTATTAGGAGTTAGGAGGATGGGAGGATCTTCAGCACTATTAGGAGTTAGGAGGATGGGCGGATCTTGAGCACTATTAGGAGTTAGGAGGATCTTAAGCACTATTAGGAGTTAGGAGGATCTTGAGCACTATTAGGAGTTAGGAGGATGGGCGGATCTTGAGGATAAAAGGCCATATTGCCTTTGGAGAGAGCGACCTGCGTTGGCTTCCCAGAGAGAGAGAGAGAGAGAGAGAGAGAGAGTGCTCTTTGTAACTCATAAAAGTTTCACTTTCACTTCGCAAATCAGAACACGACTTACTGTAAGCTGTTTCTTTGCAACCACATGATTTTTCACTTTTCCTAGTTTCTATATCTAAACTTACAGGAGCCATCTTCATGGACGGATATAACATATGGTGCATTTTTATTAATTCATGCTTAAAACCAGCTATATGATTTGCTGCACTCTTATGTAAGGCGGTGTCTATTCTTACAGCGGCCAGAAGTACAGATTTCAAGTATTTTAGCCATACATACCTTATATTTGGGTTATAGTTAGGGTAAGGGTTAGGGTTAAGATTAGACTACCTTTCTCTATATCAGCATCAATCAGTCCAATGATTTCTATGATTTTTGTTTCTATTCACACTGTCTTTGTTCAGGCCAAATATGTTTAGATTTTATTATTTTATTCTTCAATTTTAATGTTGTCGGATTCTTTTTAAATCATGTGAAAATGTCTCTAAGCGTGTTTTTGTGTGAGGTAGTTTCCCTCGTGTATGAACCGTGCTGTGTAAAGAAATCCTCCTCGCCCGGCCAGAAGTGAGCCAGTCTCCCACCACAGAGCACCACCACACACCTCCATTTCCTCAGAGGGGAGATATGAGTAGAGGGGAGATATGAGCAGAGGGGAGGTATGGGTGGAGGGGAGGTATGGGTAGAGAGGAGATATGAGCAGAGGGGAGGTATGAGCAGAGGGGAGGTATGGGTGGAGGGGAGATATGGGTGGAGGGGAGATATGAGTAGAGGGGAGGTATGGGTGTAGAACCTCTATGTCCTCAGACGGGAGGTATGGGCAGAGAAGCAGGAAGTCATTACTTAGCGTCGGCGGCGAGGCTCTCGGAGGCCGGCGGCACGGTCTCTCTCTGGTCTCTCATGGTCTAGAGAGCGTGACATCAGAGGGCGCCGGCTACTCCGGGTCCATTCATTATTAACGTCATTACATCACGAGCTCAGCTCTTTTCTCTTACGCTTTTTCCTCAGAAACAATATTGTTTTTATCCAGAACCGTTAGCTGTGTTGTGTTGCTTGGTAGGAGCAGACTTATTGCTCAGTCTGTGTTGTGTTGCTTGGTAGGAGCAGACTTATTGCTCAGTCTATCTGTGTTGTGTTGCTTGGTAGGAGCAGACTTATTGCTCAGTCTGTGTTGTGTTGCTTGGTAGGAGCAGACTTATTGCTCAGTCTATCTGTGTTGTGCTGCTTGGTAGGAGCAGACTTATTGCTCAGTCTATCTGTGTTGTGTTGCTATAGGAGCAGACTTATTGCTCAGTCTATCTGTGTTGTGTTGCTTGGTAGGAGCAGACTTATTGCTCAGTCTATCTGTGTTGTGCTGCTTGGTAGGAGCAGACTTATTGCTCAGTCTATCTGTGTTGTGTTGCTTGGTAGGAGCAGACTTATTGCTCAGTCTATCTGTGTTGTGTTGCTTGGTAGGAGCAGACTTATTGCTCAGTCTAGCTGGGTTGTGTTGCTTGGTAGGAGCAGACTTATTGCTCAGTCTAGCTGTGTTGTGTTGCTTGGTAGGAGCAGACTTATTGCTCAGTCTATCTGTGTTGTGCTGCTTGGTAGGAGCAGACTTATTGCTCAGTCTATCT
>NC_140235.1:1505336-1530336 GCF_949987555.1 Borostomias antarcticus | reverse complement strand
CGAGATATACGATGAGACTTTATTCCTTTAAGACGAGATATACGACGAGACTTTATTCCTTTAAGACGAGATATACGATGAGACTTTATTCCTTTAAGACGAGATATACGATGAGACTTTATTCCTTTAAGACGAGATATACGATGAGACTTTATTCCTTTAAGACGAGATATACGATGAGACTTTATTCATTATGATGAATCCGGGGAGGGGGCGGGGTCAAAGTGCATCTGTGAGGTAGCCTGGAAGAGACTTTCTCACAAAAAAAAAGAGAGACATTTTCGCAGTACAGTCTGGACTTCTAGCCGCACTGGATGTTGTCCAGAAATTACTAAATAGTTGTCCAATCAGGGAGGCTGTTTTAACTGCTGTAGATAGTTGTCCAATCAGGGAGGCCGTTTTAACTGCTGTAAATAGTTGTCCAATCAGAGACGCCATTTTAACTGCTGTAGATAGTTGTCCAATCAGAGACGCCATTTTAACTGCTGTAAATAGTTGTCCAATCAGGGAGGCCGTTTTAACTGCTGTAAATAGTTGTCCAATCAGGGAGGCCGTTTTAACTGCTGTAAATAGTTGTCCAATCAGGGAGGCCGTTTTAACTGCTGTAGATAGTTGTCCAATCAGGGAGGCCGTTTTAACTGCTGTAAATAGTTGGCCAATCAGGGAGGCCGTTTTAACTGCTGTAAATAGTTGGCCAATCAGGGACGCCATTTTAACTGCTGTAAAGAGTTGTCCAATCAGGGACGCCATTTTAACTGCTGTAGATAGTTGTCCAATGAGGGAGGCCATTTTAAGTGCTGTTCTGTGACACGTGTTTGCTCATTATCCTGATCACTCCCCAACAATTGTGCCCACAACACCTACTGTACACAACACAACTTGCTTCATAATATTTCTTGGGGCAGCGCAGTGATGAACCTTTGGATCGGGTGGTAAGCTACGACAGACAGACAGACAGACAGACAGACAGACAGACAGACAGACAGACAGACAGACAGACAGACAGACAGACAGATAGATAGATAGATAGATAGATAGATAGATACTGTAGATAGATAGATAGATAGATAGATAGATAGATAGATAGATAGATAGATAGATAGATAGATAGATAGATAGATAGATAGATAGATAGATAGATAGATAGATAGATAGACAGACAGACAGACAGACAGACAGACAGATAGATTGATAGATAGATAAATATGGGTTTGTTCTCTCTCCCTCTCTCTCTCCCTCCCTCTCTCTCCCCCCCTCTCTCTCTCTCTCTCTCTCTCTCTTATTAGAGAGGGTGGTAGGCTACATACAGGTGCTTATTTGGGGACGGGGACGGGGACCGGGCGGGGGGCGCTACTGGCACACACAACAAAGTCATTAGAACTTTGCCAAGTTGGGCTTCTATGTTATCTGTGGGCTGCATCGGGCTTTTTATTTATACATTTAAAACATACCGTACAGCTTCCTGTGGCTACTCATGCCAATAAGATGTGAGAGGTAGATCAAAGACTACCGAGTAAGCACACTGTTCAGACGGGCTCCTGAACCAAATACGTCTTCTCTCTCATCCAATGAATATTCATCCCGTCAACTGAATATTCATTCTGTCCGGGGATGAGGCTTAGTCAAACGGTGACACTGCTGATGTGCAGAACTACGGATGATGCGTCAAAGAGGGTCTGTCATCCTATTTCTCCAGCCTATAATGAACCGGAAGCTAAAACAGATTGTGCGTGTGTGTGTGTGTGTGTGTGTGTGTGTGTGTGTGTGTGTGTGTGTGTGTGTGTGTGTGTGTGTAGGGACAGGGTCAGGCAGAGTGACAGCTACTGTAGTAGACTGATGTCACAGGTTTCACAGCGTCACTCAAGTCATCGATATATAGCTTCTTCCACCCTCACTTCACCACCTCTCTTAAACACTGCTACCAGCTACGCCACAGAAAAGCTCACAATTGGCTGGCGCGAGTGGTGGGTATATAAACTGAGCGAGTTCAACCAAATCAAGTCGGTTACACTGTTAACAGTTGGGACTTTACACGGAGACTCTACTGGGCCACACAGGAACACTCTGTTACATCTATCTTCTTCTCCCGTGAATAATTCATTTTATTTATAAAGCACATTATTATTGTTCAGACTACACAGTACCAGCCTGAACCTTCCTCTGCCATGTGTGATAATGGAAATCACACACACACACGCACACACACACACACACAGAGACACACACACACACACACACACACACCCCAGTGCCTCTGTTGGCCACAGAACAATAGCTGCAACTTTAATGATGATCTTGAGATTCAATTAAAGCACCTGTCAAGATGGGTTCATGGTCAAGTGTGTGTGTGTGTGTGTGTGTGTGTGTGTGTTTGGGGGGGGGGGCTCCCACTCCTCCCGAGGTCTAATTACCAGCAACATTGCCAGGGGAGCCGGGGAGGGGGAGGATGAGGAGGGGGAGGATGAGGAGGGGGAGGAGGGGCTGTAGCGTCGGCCAGGGTCAGGAGGCGAGGATGGTCTCTCTGCCCGCCAAAGAGCGCCGCGTCTCTCCCACAGTAATTGGTGGTCTAAGAGGGAGCGGGCGGGGCAGCAGGAGGAGATGTGTAGCGCTCACAGCCCTGCTCCTCACACCGGGGCCGGGCTCACAGCCCTGCTCCTCACACCGGGGCCGGGCTGCTCCTCACACCGGGGCCGGGCTCACAGCCCTCCTCCTCACAGCCCTCCTCCTCACACCGGGGCCGGGCTCACAGCCCTCCTCCTCACACCGGGGCCGGGCTCACAGCCCTCCTCCTCACAGCCCTCCTCCTCACACCGGGGCCGGGCTCACAGCCCTCCTCCTCACAGCCCTCCTCCTCACAGCCCTCCTCCTCACAGCCCTCCTCCTCACAGCCCTCCTCCTCACACCGGGGCCGGGCTCCCAGCCCTCCTCCTCACAGCCCTCCTCCTCACACCGGGGCCGGGCTCACAGCCCTCCTCCTCACAGCCCTCCTCCTCACAGCCCTCCTCCTCACAGCCCTCCTCCTCACACCGGGGCCGGGCTCTCAGCCCTCCTCCTCACAGCCCTCCTCCTCACACCGGGGCCGGGCTCACAGCCCTCCTCCTCACAGCCCTCCTCCTCACAGCCCTGCTCCTCACACCGGGGCCGGCCTGCTCCTCACACCGGGGCCGGGCTGCCGGCCTGGTTCTCACACGGAGCTGAGACAGGGAGAGGGATGTTCTCCTGGACATGGACCTCCTTTTACTCTGCAGCCTGTCAGCATGGTCACGACCATGGCGGTGAGCTAGCGGCTGGACCCACGGGCCTATTATAAAGCAGGATGAGGGGGTCAGCAGAGTAGCCGAAACTTGTCATTGTCACAACGGTGGTTCACTCTTTCCCGGGCGATTCCGATACAGAAAACTTTATTGTCTGTCGTGACAGAAAACCGTCTCAACAATCAAGTTAGCACAACACAACAACATACAGTACATTCCTGTGCTTGGGCATGGAGCCGACTAGGCCGTCATACTGTACGTAGCTCACACATGGTCCACCTATGTGGGGTTAGAGGATCTCAAAGCAGAACAACCTGTAGAAATGACAATTGGCTTGGTAATGGCCTCGGCTGCAGGTCACGCTGAAATAGGAAACATGCTTCAATTGCATATTTTGTGATACCCTACCTCAAAAATTAAAAAAAAATACAATATTTTGTAGTTTTTGTATAAGAAATAATTTTTAAAAAGTACTACAACAATCCTCCCTCCTAAGCATGTATTGTATTTTATTGTACTGTATTTTAGATTGCTATTCTTGCACTTTGCTCTTTGCCTTCAGCACTAGATTATGCTCTTAGTCACTTGTTTTAGAAAGAAGATGCACTTGTGAGTTCTGGCAAGTAGTAGTACATTGGCTTTTCCTACATTAAATGCAATTATAGTTAGTCGCTTTGGATAAAAGCATCTGCTAAACGACTGTAATGTAATGGCATGTAAAATAATATTTCTCAGTCATAATTTCTCTGCATTGTCATTATGTATAAAAAATATAGATAAAATCCTATTGTGAACCCACTATTGTGAATCATATGGAATCGTGAGTTGAGTGAAGCGTTGCATCCCTGTCTTCTTGTGTAGAACATGCTGCAGTGGGCGGAGCTATATTGGTATATTGTGCGCTTGCTGTCCACGCTGTTTGTGATTGGTCATATAGTGCAAACACCACTCCTTTTACTCATCGCTAGATTGGGAATACCTGCTTTGGCTTCAGCCGTGATCATAACCACCATGGTGACAGCAGCTACAGTATGTGTGATCGCAGTTGTTAGTTTTAGTCTAGCCAGCTAACAAAACGTTATCCTGGTTGCGTAGATTTTTCTTCGTAGTATAGACCCTGGATCGCCCTCATGACAGACAGACGCGTTATCATCTGCTAAGAATCAGAATCTGTTTATTTGCTAGTATGTTGTAAAGTACCTTGCAAATCAACAGATTCAGATTCAACAGAGATGTTTAGATGTCATAAAAGGTCATAATCACAGGACCAGCTCCACTATGTGTGCTGGGTGTGCTGTGTGTGTGTGTGTGTGTGTGTGTGTGTGTGTGTGTGTGTGTGTGTGTGTGTGTGTGTGTGTGTGTGTGTGTGTGTGAATCTATATGAGTGTCTGTTTATTTCTAAGCCCCCCTCTTGTATTCTCTTGTATCAGCACACCGGGAGGGAGGGGCCGTGCTCAGGAAGCATAATATTGTTCTGTCAGCCAAATGGTAATGAGGCTAGAGCTAGGACTGGGGCTAGAGGTGGACTTAAAGCTGGGGCTAGAGTTTAGAGTAAGAGTTGGGGCTAGAACTAGAGTTAAGAGTTAGAGCTGGGTTTAGGAGTCGAGTTAAGAGTTAGAGTTGGGGCTAGGACTAGAGTTAAGAGTTAGAGTTTAGGCTGGGGCTAGAGTTAAGAGTTAGAGTTGGGGCTAGGACTAGAGTTTAGAGTAAGAGTTGGGGCTAGAACTAGAGTTAAGAGTTAGAGCTGGGTTTAGGAGTCGAGTTAAGAGTTAGAGTTGGGGCTAGGACTAGAGTTAAGAGTTAGAGTTTAGGCTGGGGCTAGAGTTAAGAGTTAGAGTTGGGGCTAGGACTAGAGTTAAGAGTTAGAGCTGGGCTAGGACTAGAGTTAAGAGTTAGAGTTGGGGCTAAAACTAGAGTTAAGAGTTAAAGCTGGGTTTAGGAGTAGAGTTAAGAGTTAGAGTTGGGGCTAGGACTAGAGTTAAGAGTTAAAGCTGGGCTTGGACTAGAGTTAAAGGGGAAGATCACACCCTGCACTTCCTGCCTTGAAAATGCATGTTTATCATAGTTTTTAGCAGAGGCCCATAGACCTCCATTATAAAGGGGGTGCGCGCACAGAGGAAAAAGGAGCCAGCTTACTACTGCACGGATCGGTTAAATGTTGGTGTGTACCGATCGGTTTCATTAAGGACAAAGCAACATTTGAGCTAAACTTGCTATGACAGCGGCGTTCCCCTTTAAGAGTTAGGGCTGGGACTGGGGCTGGGACTAGAGTTAGAGCTGGGACTGGGACTGGCTTCCTCCTGGGCTTGATTAGACTGGAGGTGAATAGGGCCCATCCAATAAGACAACCACGAGAGCTCTCTTCACCAGGAACAGTTGTGACGTAGCTTTGTATTGCATACATGAAAAATACTATTTTGACAGCAGCCTGCGTAAATGCAAAAATACATCAATGCAATGCATCAAAACACACACACACACACACACACACACACACACACACACACACACAGACTACAGCCTATCCATCTATTCTTGGCTCTCTGAATTCATAATCAGCTGGCTTCTCTTACCACCAACGGTGCTATTGAGGACTGTCGATATGAAAACAGGATGTTACATCATGTCAACGAGAGTCATTGCAGCCATTACTGCATCTATGCAACCATGCGACAGCGGCTCTGGGGGGATACATCGTCTTCCGCGGCACGCTGAGGAACTCACAGCGCCAGAGCACCCACACCCAGGCCCACAGATGGAGATGAGCGCATGAAATAAAGATGAGTGGGAAATGTCACAAATTGTGTTCTAAGATGAAGGAAAGAAAGGGAGAGAGTAGAGAGAGAGAGAGAGATAGAGGGAGGGAGTGAGGGAGGGAGGAGGTAGGGAGAGAGAGGAGGGAGGAGGTATGGAGAGAGTAGAGAGAGAGGGAGGGAGGAGGGAGGGAGAGAGAGAGAGGAGGGAGGAGGTAAGGAGAGAGTAGAGAGAGAGATAGAGGGAGGGAGGGAGGGAGGAGGTAGGGAGAGAGAGGGAGAGAGAGGAGGGAGGAGGTAGGGAGAGAGAGGAGGGAGGGAGAGAGGAGGGAGGAGGTAAGGAGAGAGTAGAGAGAGAGATAGAGGGAGGGAGGGAGAGAGAGAGGAGGGAGGAGGTAGGGAGAGAGAGGAGGGAGGGAGAGAGAGGAGGGAGGAGGTAAGGAGAGAGTAGAGAGAGAGATAGAGGGAGGGAGGGAGAGAGAGAGGAGGGAGGAGGTAGGGAGAGAGAGGAGGGAGGGAGAGAGAGGAGGGAGGAGGTAAGGAGAGAGTAGAGAGAGAGATAGAGGGAGGGAGGGAGGGAGGGAGGGAGGGAGGGAGGGAGGGAGGGAGAGAGAGAGGAGGGAGGAGGTAGGGAGAGAGCAGAGAGAGAAAGAGAGAGAAGGGAGGGGGAGAGAGAGAGGAGGGAGGAGGTAGGGAGAGAGCAGAGAGAGAAAGAGAGAGAAGGGAGTAGAGAGAGAGAGCGGGAGGAGGAGGGGAAGAGAAGGGTAGGGAGGTGAGCAGAGAGAGAGATTAGAGAGGGATAGAGATGTTCCAGGAGGAGAGAGAGGGAGAGAGAGGGAGAGAGAGGGAGAAAGAGCAGGGTGATCGACGTCATACGAGTGAAAAATGTGGTGGCAGTGACTGAGTCGCTCCGGGCCAGGCAGACTGCAATATAAACACATGAATGAGTGGAGAGTGGGAGGCAGAAATATAGTCAAACTGGGAGCAAGTGCTCTCTCTCTCTCTCACACACACACACACACACACACATACACACACACACACAAAGATTGAGAATCTGTCAGGGAACAATGGAGGGATGGAGACAGCCATCAGGCCAATCCTCTTCTATCTCCACGGCACCATGACACATAGGCCCCGTCCCAATACTAACCCTTGCACCATGACACATAGGCCCTGTCCCAATACTAACCCTTGCACCATGACACATAGGCCCTGTCCCAATACTAACCCTTGCACCATGACACATAGGCCCCGTCCCAATACTAACCCTTGCACCATGACACATAGGCCCGTCCCAATACTAACCCTTGCACCATGACACATAGGCCCTGTCCCAATACTAACCCTTGCACCATGACACATAGGCCCCGTCCCAATACTAACCCTTGCACCATGACACATAGGCCCTGTCCCAATACTAACCCTTGCACCATGACACACAGGCCCTGTCCCAATACTAACCCTTGCACCAAAGTGTGCACTCCTGCGTCTACTATAAGGTGCACTACAGGGTGTCCCATTTCTCTGTTCGCGGTTGCAAGGGTTCACCCTACACCCAAAGTGCCCTTCTTGTGGGTCTGTATCGAGGTACACTTCGCTGAAGTAAATAGACCACAATGCATTGCGTTCGACTTGCTGGCAGAAGTGACAACATGGCCGCATAAAAATCAGTGTTGAAGAGAAAGAAAACAACTGGGCTGCGTTCAAATTCAGCTAACAGAGGCGAACGTTCGTCGCAAACATGTTTTCTCCAAACGGTCACATTTGAACGGATTTTAATTAACATTCCAAATAGTTCGCATAAACGCAACAATCCCCATCTGGGAGCACATCTCCAGTAAGCCTGGGTCCATTGTGATCCTCGTTCCGTTACTGGCGAACTACCTCTCCAGACTGTTGGCTTCTGTTAGCAAACGTTTGCGACGAACACAAAGCTAACGGAAAATAGTTCGCTAACGTTCACTATGTTCGCTGAATTTGAACACACCCCTGTTGTAGGCGTCTGGCCTTAGAATCATGTATTTGAACTAATAAAATATCTATGTAATACTGTATGCTGCAGAACTCATTTGTGTTATTAGTTCACATTGTTTTCAGTTTCGATGCAACAATGTCTGCTACGCTAACGATGCCCAACCAAGCGACCAAGTTAATGTTAGTCATTGTGTGCAATTTCATATACCATAATTTATGGTCTTTAAACGACCGATGGACAATTAACTTGTTTAACTTCATCAAGCTCCAGTCACCTCTTTGGGGGAGTTAGGTGTGCCTGTTATAGCGTTTTCACAAATGTGATTTTGTGATTTGTAAACAATGAATGACGTCACCAAGGGTGTCGCAAAAATTAGTTTTGTCGGAGCCTCGTGAAGTGCAGACTTTCACACTTGCGCACCTCCCGAAATACCACACCCAAGTGCACACCTCAGTGAGGGGTGTAGGGCCTAGGGTGGGTATTGGGACAGGGCCATTGTGGGTGTGAGGTATATAAGCAGCTAAAGTCTGCTTTTTAACACCAAGTCAGCAAACAGATGTTGCTGCCAGAATAGCAGGAACTTCAGGTCCCTGAATAAAGGCCCAGCTTGCTAAGACAACCCACAACTCATTTGTATGCAAACGCATTTCTATGCATTGTGTATTTTGCCAAATTTGGAACTGGAAATAGTAAAACGTTGTTGTATTAACCTCTCTAGTTGAATGCCTGACCCTAACCGTATGCAAAATGTACAACTTTTGAAAAGCATTGGAATGGAAAAGCATTGTTGAGTTTGTAGAGAGAATCCCCACTGAGAAAAGCTCTACTACATCTTTCTAAAGTACCATTGTGTGCAGTGCTAAAGTACCATTGTGTCCAGTCCTCAAGCTCAGGATTGGAGGATATGTTTGCCAAATGCAAATGCTTACTCAGGATGTACGTTCAAAATGCAGACGCGCCCCTTTTATGTGGGGGCTCATTCAGAAACACTGTACCACTTCCCCAATCTCTGACTTTAACTTGTCTGTCCTTTGCAGGATCTGATTGGACGGCTGGAGAGAAAGTTTGCTTCAGGAACAGGGAATTGTCTTGTTTACGGAACAGGAGCCTATCCACAAATCCCTCAGTCAGCCATCCAGTCACGCATGCTCCTTGGGCCCACAAAAAGCGTGAAAAACAAAGATGGCGCCTGATGAAGAGCTCATCATCACAGTCAAAAATGTTTCGCTCAAATCATTAAACAACAAACTTGATCTTGAAGACGCTATACGATTCCACCCTCTAAAAAGTTTGCAAGTGATTAAAAACAAAACATTTTGTGCACTTAACTTTCACTGAATGTCACAGACTTTTGGGAAACAAAACACCTCTCATGTCCCCAAGGGCGTTCACTCTTGTTTGGCAATTGAAATTCATCTGGAATACGGGTCGAGCAGAGGAACATGGCTCGGTTGGTGGACGAAAAAAGAATGTTGAGTGAAACGGCGGAGGAGTGTTCAGTGTTCAGACTGAAATATCTGCAATCACATCATTAGGAGAGCAAGCGAAGCCACTCACACTGGGAGAAAAGAAAAGGGGAAATGATGAAAGTATGAAAAGAAATGTCTGTACCGATTGAGCCTGGCACTAATGGTGTTCATACAGTGTTGTTTTCAGAGCGCTTTAACGTCGGTGCTCACTAGGGTTGGGTACCACTGACATTTCAACCAATAAGGTACAGGTTGCGATACCTGGAATTCTGTACCGGCACCCAACGGTACCTGTTTTCATGACTTCTATTTTATTTTTCTTATAAATAAGTCAAAACTAGCCAACAACTCATGACGTCTGTTGGTTTTAGTCAAGCCATCAAAGCTGCCATTCAAAACGTGTTCTTTTCATGTTTGTAAGCCAGGAAGCTGTATGGTAGTGTGTATGTATGGTAGTGTGTATGTATGGTAGTGTGTATGTATGGTAGTGTGTATGTATGGTAGTGTGTATGCATGGTAGTCTGTATGTATGGTAGTGTGTATGTATGGTAGTGTGTATGTATGGTAGTGTGTATGTATGGTAGTGTGTATGGTAGTGTGTATGTATGGTAGTGTGTATGTATGGTAGTGTGTATGTATGGTAGTCTGTATGGTAGTGTGTATGTATGATAGTATGTATGTATGGTAGTCTATATGCATGGTAGTGTGTATGTATGGTAGTGTGTATGTATGGTAGTGTGTATGTACGGTAGTGTGTATGTATGGTAGTCTGTATGTATGGTAGTGTGTATGTATGGTAGTGTGTATGTATGGTAGTGTGTATGTATGGTAGTGTGTATGTATGGTAGTGTGTATGGTAGTGTGTATGTATGGTAGTGTGTATGTATGGTAGTGTGTATGCATGGTAGTGTGTATGTATGGTAGTGTGTATGTATGGTAGTGTGTATGGTAGTGTGTATGTATGGTAGTGTGTATGTATGGTAGTGTGTATGTATGGTAGTGTGTATGTATGGTAGTCTATGTATGGTAGTGTGTATGTATGGTAGTGTGTATGTATGGTAGTGTGTATGTATGGTAGTGTGTATGTATGGTAGTGTGTATGCATGGTAGTGTGTATGTATGGTAGTGTGTATGTATGGTAGTGTGTATGGTAGTGTGTATGTATGGTAGTGTGTATGTATGGTAGTGTGTATGTATGGTAGTGTGTATGTATGGTAGTCTATGTATGGTAGTGTGTATGTATGGTAGTGTGTATGCATGGTAGTCTGTATGTATGGTAGTGTGTATGTATGGTAGTGTGTATGTATGGTAGTGTGTATGTATGGTAGTGTGTATGTATGGTAGTGTGTATGTATGGTAGTGTGTATGCATGGTAGTGTGTATGTATGGTAGTGTGTATGTATGGTAGTGTGTATGTATGGTACTGTGTATGTATGGTAGTGTGTATGTATGGTAGTGTGTGGTAGTGTGTATGTATGGTAGTGTGTATGTATGGTAGTGTGTATGTATGGTAGTGTGTATGTATGGTAGTGTGTATGTATGGTAGTGTGTATGTATGGTAGTGTGTGGAGAGGCTATACAGGAAGAGCATTAGAGATGTTTCTTTGAAAATACAGAAGAAGAGTCTGTTTCTGCCTTCTGTACACAAGGTCACAGTAAGCAGGGTTTGTCAGGCCTGCCTCCCACTGACATACACACACACACGCACACACACACACGCACACACACGTCAATGTGGATTACTGCTTTTTTCAATCTTATTTCAAGGGGCTGGTGTGTGTGTGTGTGTGTGTTTCGTGAGTATCTACTTGCTTGTCGAAGTGCAAGTGTTTGACATGTGGACATGGGTGACATTGGCGAGCCAATTCGTTATTGATTCCATGTCTGCCTGTGGAACCTCTGTCACCGGCGCATCCCCCGTCTCTGTCACCCTGACCCCCCCTTGCACTGCCTCACTCCCAGGACCCAACCCACGCTATGAATATTCATGAGGCTCTAAACACCCCACCGGCATAATAAGAACTCAATCATCGGGTGACATGCGAAGAGACAGTCCTCGATGGACAGCCGGAGGTCATTTTGAAGACCGCGAGACGAGTGACTCGGAGGAAAAGACGGCGTGATGATTGAGGAAACCTGTTTCGTACAGTAGTTCGACAGCGCTGAAGGCTGCTTCGTATTGAACAGCGGCCAGATACAGAGGGTTTGAGACGGTGTGTGTGTGGTAACTACTGCTGCTCAGCGTGTATTTGCGCTAGAAGGCTAACAAACTCCTGGGGACGCCTTGGGGAAGGTGGACGCTAGCTTTGTCCAGCTGTGTTGTGTTGTTTATAGTCCAACCCAGGAGCACTGATTCTCTGTTTATTTCAGCACTGAGACAGAACAAAACATCATTCTGCCGCCAATGAGTCTTGGAATATGCATAAAGTTCTCCTACACAAATGGCAAACAGTAGAGATAGGTTAACGTACTACACGCAGTTTAAACTAACAATTTAAATTGTGTGTAGTGCATTTAACAGAAAACCACAATGTCACCTACTGTACTGTATCTCTCCCAAAGTACAGTACATGAAACAAAAGGGAGGACACACACACACACACACACACACACACACACACAGCTAGAGCCAGCCCTCTCTAAAAAACGCTGGAGGCATTTTACCACAACACGTTTTGTTACCTGCAACCTTTCGGGGATATTCCCGTCGGCATGTGGTGTTATTCCTCTCTGCCTGTGGTGTTTTAAAAGCCCGGCTCTGCTCTGCTTCAATCAATAAAGGAACAATATGTCACTTCTGTTCCTCAGCAAAGACCCGAATCCGCAGATTTGCAATTTAGAAACATTTCCCCATGGCATTTAGCCATTCTTCCACAGTAATGGTTGGAAAAAGGTCACATCCAAAAGCTCTCTCTAGACTCTTATCCCTTTCTGCTCTCTCCCTCTGTTCTCTCTCTCTGCCTCTGTCTTATCTAAGCATTCAACATTCAGTCTTCGAAGCTGCGCGTCTCTCTCTCTCTCTACCCCCCCCCCACCCCCTCTTTCTCTCTGCTAATTAAAGTGTTTTACATGGAAAGTAACTTCTAAAGAGTGTACCAGTAAGCCCTTGGACACGAAGACCGCAAAAGATGAGCAGGCAGACTGTATGAGCAGATTAGCTGTCCAGTGGAGAGAGTAGGAGTCAGTGTGTGCCCCCGGGGTCAAGCACTCCTAAATGTTATCTGCGCACCCCTAAAACATTTTCTTAAATCATATTAGGGCAGTCAGTTAATGAGTTAATTTGATTGATTAATTAATTATGCAAATATTAACACAAATTAACACATTCATCGATTTTGTCCAGCTGTGCCACAGTTGCCGTGTCATTGCCTGATTTCATTTTCATTAGTTTGTTGATTTAATTTGGACCTGAATGACCCAGTACAGTAGGTTACAACGCAAAAGACATCATTGCCTTCAAACAAGATGGAGCTTGTGGAGGTGGATATTCACACCTTGCTTGGCCCTCTAAACGGAAAGTTAACCCTAAAAAAACAGATGGGACGGTTAATAAAAGTATGGTCGTGTGCAATATCTGCAAGAACGAATGTGCATACCATCGGAGCAGTTCTGTCTTATCTCAATGTAGTAGTTCTAGTAGTAGTAGTTCTAACTCATCTCAATGCTAAACATGTTCTAGCCTAACTTGTTTAGCATTGAGATGATAAGTTAGGTTAGAACTGCTTTAATGGTATGCAAATACTTTCTTGCAGATGTTGCACACAGACACGCTTTAATTAACTGTCCCCTCTGGGAGTTTTTTTGAAAGTAAACATTGTGTTTATATAAGAGCTGTCAAATGATAAAAAAGCATAAGTAATTACATGTCATCTTTAATTAATTAATGTAATTAATTGCAAATTTATCACATATCTTTTTTTTCCTGGCAAAAGCCTCCAAATGAAGATATTTCAATTCAAAGACATCACATATTTGTGGCTGAGTAAATAATTGAAAATATGACAAAAGGTGGCTTTAGAAGTCAACGCAGAGCAGCGTATTCGGCCCGCGCCTGTACTTCCATTATTGTGGTCTTTTCCGTGTCGTACAGCTGGTTTTTGTAACTACGGCGCCAGTTGAAGGTGGTCTGTAAGCTGCATCGGAGGAAGCAATTTGAAACGCCGTCAAGCCCTTGTCCTCTACCATTGAAATTGGCCGGCAGTCCACACTAATCCACTTGCGATGGAGTTTGTCAATTTTCCAGAGGTAGACTTGCTCATTTGGAGCCTGCTCTCAGTGAGTGTGTGTTGGCAAAGCCCACATGTACATCAACGGAGCTCTTGACATGTTAAGAGCATTGACTTCTACAGCCACCTTGTGTCATATTTTCAATTATTTACTCAGCCACAATAATGTCATGTCTGTGAATTGTAATGTCTTTGAATTTAAATATCTTCATTTGGGGGCTTTTCCCAACCAAAAATGGATATGCGATCAATTTGCAATTAATTACATTACAGATCATGTAATTAATTAGTCATTTTTTTAAACATTTGACAGCCCTAATACAGTATAATACTGTCAAATGATGAAAAAAGATAAATTCAACCATGGATCACTGCACTGCTTCATTCACTGACACTTTGAACCGTCAAATGCATGTCAACAACGGTCCCATGAACTGGGGGTTAGGGACACAAGAGGGATGTAGGAACGGAGAGATGAGAGGATACTAAACTGAGAGAAAAGAGAGAACAACCCAGAAACAGGTGGTGAAAGAGACAGGTGGAAACAGGAGGCAAACAGAGAGAGAGACGTAGAGAGAATATCTGAGAGAAACGTGTCCATCAACCCCCTCGATCCATGAAAAAGCTAAACAGCGCATTTACCCGCCTCTCTCTCCCTTGAGTCCCTGCACCCGCACGCCCTCATAACTCCCTCACATTCCACCCGCTCAACACCGAGCTGCCATCGCACCTTTAGAAATGCCATCGCAAATTGAGATTGCTAACAGTTTACGTGCTGCTGACATTTCCCAGCCTGCCTTTCACAAAGGTCAAGCCCGTACCTGAAGGCTAGTGAGCAGGGGCAGGAGACCAGAGATGGTCAGTTGCTCTGACGGTGACAAGTACATCAAACATGGCCGTACAGTAGGCACTCCGATGCACTGGATGCCAGCATGGGCCTGGATCAAATCGCTAGCCTAAAGCGCTATTGAGAAGAGCAGAGTGAACCTGGGCAGCAATTTCCCCAACGACCTATTCTTGAATCGTTCCGCCCACTACGGCTTCCCTGAATAGAAAATCATTCTAGCCAATCAGTGTCCTTTCAGAAACTTATCGGTCGGTCTCACCTATTCGTAGGCAGGCCTGTACGATGACAATCCCGTCACTGATAAATAAATCAAATGTGAGATTGTCCATGACGGCGAGTCCAGACAGAGTTATATGGAGCAAACTGCAGAGCAGAAAAATGAAATTCTCTATGGGTCACCGGGCCGGGTCAGGAATCCTTTTAGCCGTAAATGGAACAGCGAGAGAGGCAGAGCGAGATGAGGCCTGGTGCTTACGACTGATGATGTGTGGCAGTTACTTTACTGTTAACAGCTAGTAGTCCTTTAGTGTTGTGGGTCTCTGAAACACCTCGAGCAGATCGAGCAGACACAGGCCCTGTCCGCTGGGGCTTAGTTAGCGGAGGTCAGGTAACGACAGGGTAATTTTATCATTTTAGAACGACCACGTCTGTGATTTTGACCAGGTACTTGTTTTGCACGGTACTGCTAAACTAATGCAGTAGAGTTTTGAGAACGCTACTATACCAGAGTTTTGAAAGAAAACGATACTGTCTCTTTAAGCAGATCGCTGTCAGTGGTGATGTGGCACTGTGAAGAATCAATACTGAGCCTCACTCAGCACACGTGAAGAGCAGCGAAGATAGAAACGGGAGAGAACGCTTTGTTAAGAGAAGAGATTGTTAAGAGAAGAGATTGTTAAGAGAAGAGATTGTTAAGAGAAGAGAGAACACCTCAGCCCCAAAACCATGGGCGTCACAGGGGGTGGGGGGTGGGGTGGGGGTGGAATGAGTACCCAGGGCTCGGGGGTAGTTTTCAAAATCTCCCAAGAGGTGGCAACACATCAAACCGACAGGTGACCAATAGAGGCGATTATACAACGGTATATGTATACAGTATGATCGTAAATGACCTTATAACATGGTTTATAATGCTTAATTCGGAACCTGAACCTTAAGCATTCGTAACGTTTGGTACCGAGTGCCAGAACACTTGCCTTGCTACCAATTCCGAAACTCAAATTTTGGTACGGTGACAACATGACCAGACACGCGAGTAATAACACCAGCTAAAATTACCTACTGTTTATCAGTGAACTCAATACTATAATAATACAATACTAATGCTGTCCAGACCGGGGTATAGACTACAACCCATGGATGGTCAATACAGAATTGTAAAGGAAAAATCTTACTTGGTTTAGTTTAGATTTCAAAGAACACGCTGAGTGGTCGGTCAAGCTGGTTTCAAACAAAGACAATAGTTTATTCTATGTTACGATTTTGCAAATTCGGACTCGAACACAGGAAGTGAATCCGGGCTCGAGTGAGTCACTTGAGGACGAGGTCGATGGGTTATAACGTGAAAAAGGAAGTGACATAGTTTCAGGATGAAGAGGACAGGGAAGTGATGTCACACAGGCAGAATTTGTAGTTTCAACAGACTGATCTATGAGAACGAACTACAAAGTTAGAACAACAGTCAAGTAGGAAAACAAAACACTTTGGTGAGACTTGAATTTCATTCACAGTGGCTTTACAAGCCCACATATACATCATTAGCTTTAGCTAAGCCCGCTATATGTGACCAAGGCCGGTGGACAGGGACACTGTGAATGAACTCCAAGGTCAATGACCCCCCATGATTCACTAGCGACCCCTAGGATGGGATCAGTAATCATCAGAGCATAAGGTTTGAAGGGAGCCATTCCCTCAGATATGTCATGCTTGACATAGATTGCAACCGTGACCCAAAACACACACGCCCTTGCGTGTATGAAAGGACACGCACGCACACACAGCTCGACTACAGTACCACAAGAAGTGAGAGAACGGGAATGATCCAGGGACTTAGTCGGCTGTGGCCTTTCCTCACGCTATAGAGATGCTTATCTGGAGCTGTCCTGGTGTCCAACAGAGCAGTCTGGTATCGATCGAGGCTGACCTTGCTGATAGCACTCCAGCAGGCTAAGACAGCTGCCGCGCTCGGGCCTGACACCGCCTTGACAGGGCGGACATCCCAGACCGGACAGGACCAGACAGGAAGCCGGCGTTACAGTAGCTTCCACTTGATCTCCGATAGCCAACAAACAGCACCTCTGCGTAGAGGTGAAGACGCACCAATCAGATGTCAAAGAACTGGCAGCGACGAAGGGCAACTGTTGCCTCACTTCCTGTCCGTGTAAAGAAGTAAAAAAAAAACTTGCACTTGAACACACCGCTCTGACTACAGCCAACGGGCAACTAGTGCTACATTCTGCACCTGCGTGAGATGAAATAACTCTACATACCAGCGGTGGTCTGAAAAAGGGAATAAAGTTCTTGTGTTGTCGTTTTTAATGGAACATTAATTTGTAGGGATAGAGATTTGGGACTAGATCTCATCACCTTGAAACAGAGGGGATTTAGAATTGCGTATGGCTCGACAGAACTCTTCCACTCGAGGCAAAACGATTGCATTCTGTGTGTCAATCAAACGAGTAGAGAGAGGAATGTGTAATCGTTTGTTTGATCCACCAATCTCCCGGCTTTCAAGAGAAACTCTTAAGAAATTTCATAATCAGCGTTACCTAGCCTGACACTCCGACTGAATTGGAATTTTGTTTCACTTCAATATTCAATCTGAACATGTTCTCACTGCAGCCATTTTGCGAGATGGGCGTTGACAAAGGAGTCCTCAGAGATTAGTTCGTCCACTAACCAATCACGTCACACAGTTTAATTCCGTCATCACATTCAAAGGACACTGATTGGCCTGGTTGGAATTCCAACCATAAATCAGTCAGGATGAGAGTATTCCCAGACCTTAAATCCCATTCAGGGGGATGAAATGGAGATGGTGGACTTCCTGGGAGTGCAAACTGGACTGACAACACTGAAGCCCTCTATACTGTAACAAACAGAGCAGACTGTTTGAGCGAGTGAGTGAGCGAGCAGGCAAGCTCTTGGAATTGTTCTTACAATTTAATTCTATCTATTATGTATATTATCTATGTATATTCTCTATTACGTTGTACTGTGTATGTATATTCTTGTAATTTTCTTGTAATGTTTCTAGTAATTTAAATCTATTTATTATGTATATTATCTATTACGTTGTACTGTACTTTTTCCCCACTGCTGCTGTACTTTTTCCACTGCTGAAACCCCAAATATCCCCCATGGGGATTAATTAAGAAGATTAAGTATCTCATATTATCTGCATGAGCTGTTCCTGTAGGCTACGTGTTATAGGCCATATTTCTGTTCTTTCAAGTACAGTAATGTGTTTCAATGTTGGGAATAATAGGCTACTGCAGGTCAGTTCTGTAACAGCCAATCAGTGATCTCTCTTTACCGACGTGCCCGCTCGCTCCGACGCCAATTCAACATGCTCAGTTGTCCCAATTCGTCCCGAAAATCCTCCAACATGGCCGACGGTGCAGGGCACACCGCCAGGACTCAGGACGCTCATGGACGATCACGACGACCGATTACCGGCCTGGTGTGTCAGGGGCTTAACATTTTCACATAATCCTACTTTAAATTACCTTATATCTTGGTGTGTGTGTGTGTGTGTGTGTGTGTGTGTGTGTGTGTGTGAGAGTGTGTGTGTGTGTGTGAGTGTGTGTGTGTGTGTGTGTGTCGAGTCTCGCGATGACAGACTTTTGAGATCTTTGCCTACAAAAGTCTAGAGACATCTCCATTGAAAAGTGTTGCTAGAACAGCGACCGACCAATCAGAACCATAGACTACATCTCCAATAGGGTGAAGGACCGGCCTGACCAGAAATGATGTCCTCCAAAAAAAATTACATACATACATACACACACACACACACACAGATACATACACACACACGTACACACGTACACACACACACACACACACACACACACACACACACAGTTGGACTCCGGGCACGTTTCGACTGCAGTCCTCATGGCCCTGGGGAGCCCTTGGCAACATCCTTTCCTCTCGCAATCAGCTGAAGGGGTGAGGGAATATTACACACATTCTGCTGTCAGCAACCAAGCCCATCAGTTTTACACAGGAGGGAGAGAGAGGGGGAGAGAGAGAGGGGGGAGAGAGAGAGGGGGGGAGGGAGGGAGAGAGAGAGAGAGGGAGAGAGAGAGAAGGGGGGAATGTAAGAAGGGGGGAATGAAAGAAGGGGGGAATGATTCAGCAAAATGTAACACAGCCTCTGTTCATCACTGTCCTCCACAGCGAAGCTACCCGACGGCCGCGCCCCCCCGCTACCCGACAGCCACGCCCCCCAGCTACCCGACGGCCACGCCCCCCCCCGGCAGGATTGAAGGACAGGTTGGGCGTGGCCGCTAATGGCCCGCGCAGCTGGATTTACTAGTTTGGCTTCCCTTTTCACATGACTGTGGCTGGAGGCGGGGCTTGGCCAGCGTTGATTTGCTGAAAGTGTACTAACATGAAGTCTCACGCAGGACTGCTGGGTGAAATGTGTTAAGCCCCAGTTTCCTGCCCTTCCTGAAACACTGCATTCTCAACACCGGTGTGCTGATTGGCCACTGGTGAACCACTTATTTACATTTATTACAATATCAACTCCAGGAACCTTCTAGAAGCATTATTTTCACAGCTCACTTTTCTGGCCCATTATTATCACTTATTAACTGATGAATAGGCCCTCCAAATATTATTCTGTATATATCAGATTCAGTAGACTTCATACTTCAGTATACAGTATACCATTCGGACCAATGACAAGTGAGTAAAAAAAAAAAAAAGTTGTGTTTTTTGTTGTGTAATTGTTTTCCGTGACTTCTATTTTGGAATTCCTTGAAAGAAAGCTGCCGGACATAAGTTTCGTTTCTGCTTGAGGGGCAACTAGTAGTGTCCTCTATCCTAGATATATCCAAACTACAGCTGATCAGAGATTTTGTTAACAAGTGATTAGCAGCAGCAGCTTTGGAGATATTTGGGCTGCATGAAGAAGCGCAGTATGAGGAGATCCTAGGAGAAAACTTGCATAATTGGAATGGATGTTGGACACTGTTGACATGACGTTACATTACATCCAACAACAACATGATCTGTATTTATACCCTCATCTGCTGTGGTTAGTCACTATTTCACTTTTTCTGAATTGATCCACCACTCTAACATTTAGCTTGTAGCATCCAAGTTTGTACTTATATCTATGCCAAGATAACCAGTTAGTATTATCCAATAAGGTTTATTCTAGCCTGAACATCAAACGCAGTCACCCCTCCCCCCCCCCGGATCATGATTCATATTAATGACCCAATTAACCAAAAAAACGCGGTCAGAAAACCATCCATTATTGTACAACTGACTCTCTTATTGTAGCCTACAGCTGATTACATTACTGCTTTTAATACAAGCTTGCAGGTAGTTCAATCTTCAGAAAGCTGGAGGATTCAAATAGAAACATGCATTTGGGACAGTTCCGCATACCGCAGACAGTGGCGTGCAGACATGGGGACGCAGGTGCGCAGTGGCGTGCAGACATGGGGACGCAGGTGCGCAGTGGCGTGCAGACATGGGGACGCAGGTGCGCAGTGACAAATGAAGGCATAGCAACCTGCTGTTATCGCTAAGACATTCCGTCAGAGTCCTCGGCCAGAGGCCTTCAGGCATACACATACACACACACACACATGGACTGAACTCACGGACTCAGAAACACACACACACACACACACACACACACACACACACACACACACACACACACACACACACACACACACACACATGGACTGAACTCACGGACTCAGAAACACACACACACAAACCACACCACACGCACCCACCCCTTCCCCAGCCCTCCTCCAACCCCATCCCCTCCTTTCACACCCCCCCCCCCCCCTCTCTCATTACAGTACAGTGCTGTCAGGATATTGGCCGCGCCTGATTGTATGGCTGCATGTCGAGGCTGGCTGCCTGTATGGTAATTCCCTCCCCCCTCCCCTCCCCTGGTAACTGTAACTGCCTCGTACTGTATTTTGTAACTGCCTTGTATTTTGTATGTTTGTATTTTTGTATGTCGCTCTTTCTTCCCTTTTTATGTGTTATTTGTATTGTAAAGCGCTTTGTGCATTCGTGCTGTGAAAGGCGCTATATAAATAAAACTTACTTACTTACTTACTTACTAACCCTAACCCTAACCCAATGAAAACTCGCGGGGGCGTGGTTATGCCAGAAGTTTGTTGGTAAAAAAAATCACGCCGCTTTTCGCGTTTACCGATGACAACGGAAGAGAGGGAGGGGAGGGGCACGGGTGTGCCGCGGGCACGTGGGGGGGGGGGGTTAAATTACAATTTTGAGGCATTATTATTACACGCTTTTAATCGAGAATTGATCGATGTCACCATGGGCCACATACAGTAGGCCGACACTGAAAAAAAAAAACTTTCAAAAGGGCACTTGACTTGTCCAGAGGGCAAAGGGCAGGTGCTCTAGCACCACCTTGTGTCTATCTGTGCACGTCCCTGACTGGTGATGATGATGAAGATGATGATGATGATGGTGTCTATCACCCCTGCTCTTCTCCCCAGCCATGCAGCTGGTGATCAGACGCTACCGTGACTCGGATAAGGACGCCGTCTTGACCCTGTACAGCGATGGCACCCTGGAGCACTACCGACCCTGCTTCTACAACGCCATGAGCCAGCCTCTCCACCTGGGCGTCACCCTGGCTGTGTCTGCCGCCGGCTACCTGCTGGGAGGGGGCTCTCTGCTCTGGGCCCTGGTCCTAGGGGGGTGCTGGGTGGGGCTGGTCCTCTACTGCTGCTATGAGATGTACGCTGGGTTTGTGAGGGAGGGGCTGCGCACAGACATGCACGACATCCCGGGAAACTACCTCTCCCACCCGGACCGCTGCTTCTGGGTGGCGGAGGCCGAGGGGGCGGGGCGGGGCCGGGTCGTGGGTACGGTGGCGGTGGTGGGCGTGGCCGCGGGGGAGGAGAGGCACTGGGAGCTGTTCAGGATGAGAGTCTCGTCGTCATGCCGACGGACAGGGCTGGGGTCCATGATGATGCAGACGGTGGTTGACTTCTGTAAGGGGCGGGGCTTCTCCAAGGTCGTCCTGGAGACCAGCTACCACCAGACGGCAGCTGTGGCCCTATATCAGAAGATGGGATTTGTCCTTGTCGACACACACACCGACGCCTCTGATTGGATGAGAAGGCTGTCCAGATACACTTGTGTGAGGATGGAAAAACACATAGAGGATTAACCCTGGTCTTGTGACCTTGTTAATGTTCTCTTTGCTACACAGCTGATTTACCCACTGGGTACACATACATTACATCCAACAACAGGATCTGTATTTATACCCTCGTCTGCTGTGGTTAGTCACTATTTCACTATTTCTGAATTGACCCACCACTCTAACATTTAGCTTGTACAATGTACACATTGTGCTTTTTGTTTTAATGCTTTTAATTTGTCCTGCCTTTTGTTTTAAATGTCTATAATGTCTTGCTTTTTGTTTTAATGCTTTTAATGTCTCATGTAAAGCACCTTGAATTGCTCTGTGGCTGAAATGTGCTATATAAATAAACTTGCCTTGCCTTGCCTTGCCTTGCCTTGCCTTGCCTTGTAGCATCCAAGTTTGTACTTATATCTATGCCAAGATAACCAGTTAGTATTATCCAATAAGGTTTATTCTAGCCTGAACATCAAACGCCGTCACCCCCCCCCCCCCCCCTCCCCCCCTCAGTCAATGTAGCTGGCTAGGGTTTCTCAAGCCAATAGGAGCTAGCCCTGTGGGGCTCCGCTCCAGTCATAGAACGAGGGTTACACTATATAACCGGCGTTAACCTCATACTCATTCGGCCAAAAAATCGTCAGGATCCAAAGCAGTTTAATTTCACCAAACCGGAAACCAGTAACAGAACAAGCCACCGATTCTATTACGTCAGCGTCTTAATTTTATGCCGAGGCGATGAGACTGACAGACCGTCCTCCTCTGTGTGCCTGCAGCCAAAAGCCGTTTTTATGAGCACTAAACGGCCGACTGCTCACCCCTGTGAGTGAAAGAGGCGCGGGCTTGTCTCCCTGAAACAGACCATTACTCCGGCATTGTTTCCCGGAGCGCAGCATCATAAATAATGAACAACGCCGTTGTACTCAGAGAGTGTTTGACGCAAGGTCATGACAACCAATGGGAGAAGTCCTTTTTGTTGAGCCAATGAGGGGTGACGACACGACAGGAGCACTTTATGAGTCTTTGCTAAGAAGGTGGGAGTTAGTGAAATAAAAGCGGTATTTGAGAGCTAATATGGCTAAATGTGAGCGGTCGGGGTTATGTGAGGGTGTCTGCGGTCGGTGGAGGACCAGCCCAGTGGCTGGTCTCTAATCCTAGAGAGCAGTCCTCTAGAGAGAGATAAGTCCTCTACTCCCTCTCACTTATCTTGCGCTCCCCAGAGCTACCGCCGACGGGCTTTCCTCACAGATAACCAAAGGCAATTACCGGCAGCGCGGCATAATGCGTTTGTTTAAACGGCAATAAATTCGCCGAGCGAACGCTGTTACTTTCCCCGCCTCTTATTCCCGGCCGGTGCGGACGCGGTCGGGGTGTTGGCTTTGGCTCACGCCGTCTCAGCTTCTACTTAGCTGTCGGCGACCGTTACACAAGAGCGATTGCTGCAGTGCCGCTGCAATGCATTCTGGTCCGTCGACTAGAATGGAAGGCCAGCAGGTCTGTCATTGTACTTGGGAGTCAGCATCTGGTTAATATCCCAAACCTACAGGTGGTCCTCATTAACTAGCAGTCCCCAGGATGTAGGCCAGACAGACAGACCCCTAATGGACCCGCTCAATAATTCAGTCAGTCGACGCCCTGGTGCTAATGCTGCCATGTCCCAGGCCTCAGCCAGAGAAACGCATCACGCACCGACGACGACAGCAGGCGCTCTCTCCCTGCACGCCAGCCCCCGCACACCCCTCTGTTGATTAGTTTTAGGTGACGGCGTACCAAAAAAGCAGAGACACCAAATTAAACAGAATTAGCTACGAGATGTGTGAAGAGTCCCGATTTGCATTGCAAATGGTTCGTCTTCCGGGTGCTACCTACCCTCTGCTGCTTTTCTGATTTAATCAATTTTTAAAGACGTTTGTGGATGTCATGTATATTGATGCATTGAGTGTTCAGTGACTAGAATGAAGTGGGGGAAACACGCACGCGCACACACACACACACACACACACACACACACACGCACACTAACTAGTCTAAAGCTGTACACTGCCTACCAATAAAACTATGTAAACAGGGATGCCAGGCTGCCCTAATGGCCCATATCAACACTGTAAACATCACATAGAAACACTCACATGCTGTAGATGTGATGGAGTCTGGAGGATTGTTTTAGCTACACAGAACATAACTGGAATAACTGGTTTTGTATTGCAGCATTCTTGGACTTAACGACATAACTATTACGTTATGCTCACTGTGGTAAATCATACGTAATTTGTTAAAAGAGTTGGTTTGCACACAAAGCTAGGTTGAGCTGTCGGGAATGCGGCCACAGGTAGAGAATAAAAGAGCCAAAGGGAAATTATAATTACAGTTAAACTGGGGAAGCAGGATGACTCCAAATATGTGATGGACACACAGTCTACCAGTATGTCCTTTAAGTGAACGCTAAGCGACACACTTTTTGTGTGAACAATTTCCTTTTTTACATTTTGTTTTATATGATTTATGTGTTTCTTGTACTTTGTCTTGATGCTTTTAATGTCTCATGTGAAGCACTTTGAATTGCCTTGTTGCTTTAATGTGCTCTACAAATAAACCTGCCTTGCCTTGCTGTGGTTCAGCAGAAGGGTACCCAGAGAGAGAGGGAGGGAGAGAGGGAGGGAGAGAGGGAGAGAGAGAGGGAGAGAGAGAGAGAGAGGGAGGGAGACAGGGAGGGAGGGAGAGAGAGAGGGAGGGAGACAGGGAGGGAGGGAGAGAGAGAGGGAGGGAGATAGAGAGGGAGAGGGAGAGAGAGAGAGAGAGAGAGAGAGGGAGAGAGAGAGAGAGGGAGGGAGAGGGAGAGGGAGAGGGAGAGGGAGAGGGAGAGGGAGGGAGAGGGAGAGGGGGAGGGAGAGGGAGAGGGAGAGGGAGGGAGGGAGGGAGGGAGGGAGGGAGAGAGAGAGGGAGGGAGAGAGGGAAGGAGGGAGAGAGAGAGGGAGGGAGAGAGAGAGAGAGGGAGAGAGAGAGACACGGAGAGAGGGAGGGAGAGAGACAGGGAGAGAAAGTGGAGGCCATGTCACGGGTGAGAACATGGCGTATGGATATGAATATTGCAC
>NC_140235.1:1490336-1500336 GCF_949987555.1 Borostomias antarcticus | reverse complement strand
GGTACAGTGGGCTATGGGACTAGCTAGTCTTATCAGGTACAGTGGGCTATGGGACTAGCTAGTCTTATCAGGTACAGTGGGCTATGGGACTAGCTAGTAATATCAGGTACAGTGGGCTATGGGACTAGCTAGTCTTATCAGGTACAGTGGGTTATGGGACTAGCTAGTAGTATCAGGTACAGCGGGTTATGGGACTAGCTAGTTTGGGTTGCTGTCAAAGCTATCGTTGCTATAGTCACAGCTTGATAGCATATTAATGTAGATCAGTGATTAAACTTAAGCTGAATTACATGAGCATAATACGGCTTTAACGCACACCTGCTGGCCAATAAGAGAAGAGTATTCCCCCAGGTCCTGGTATGAAAAGAGAGAGGTCCATGTGGTGTCTGCCGGGGGGGGGGGGGCAGGTGGCTGCAGGTAGCTAGCTGTCTATGTGAGGGTGGAGCTGACTCAGCTGTAAACCTTCTATTGGATCGAGCTAATGGCTTCCATAAACAGCTGAGTGAGTGGATTTAGATCGGAGGTGCTGATGACCTCAGAGTGGATTGGAGATGGTCCTGGTTCTTATAATCTTGGTGAGAACTCTGTCACATGGTGTTTTAGTCCAAAATCACACATCAAATGATCAAATCAAATCAAACTGTATTTATGTAGCGTATTTCATACACAGAGGCAACACAATGCGCTTTACAGAGACCAGTGGGGGGTGGCGGTGGGCATAGATATATGACCCTGTTTACACCTTGCATTGAAATGCATTTCTGGTGATCAGATTGCAATCTGACAGTGCTAAACCACATGAAAGTACAGGTGTAAATGCGCCTAAAACGTTTTGAGGACGGATTGCGATCCGATCGGCCAAACCACCTACGGAGGTGGTCAGGGACGCATTTCGACCACATTTAATATAAGCGAAAATGCGTTTTTAATCCACATATCAACAACATGGGCGGAAATACGTAGCCGTTGGAACCAGTGACTGCGTTTGATGTTCAGGCTAGAATAAACCTTATTGGATAATACTAACTGGTTATCGTGGCATAGATATAAGTACAAACTTGGATGCTACAAGCTAAATGTTAGAGTGGTGGGTTGCAAGAGCCATGTATCTACTCGCACACAGAAATTCTAGTTTCAAAACACTCCAAAAAGTGTCATTTGCATATTAAAATCACTCAAAATGTCTTCCGGGGGAGGATGTCCCCGGACCCCCCTACCATAACTTGGTTTCGGACCTGTCACCTTTTTCACTCTTGGGAGTTTGCAGGTCTGCATAGCCCGTCCAAGCCTCTCACAGCCCCAAAGGGACAGGAGGAGACCACCGCTCACCCAGCTAAAGTAAAGAGGTGTGAATACTTCCCGGTTGCACTGTAGTTGGACACATCTGCGTCTACGTTTTTTTTTCTTCAGTCAATGTAGCTGGCTAGGGTTTCTCCAACCAATAGGAGCCCTTTCCCTGTTGGGCGGCGCTCTGTGAAACAGAACATATCCAAGGCCAAGAGCATTACAAAGAAGATAGGTGAGATCAATATCCACCAGGAATCGTTGTACTCTAGCGATCATGTCTCTCCCCTCTAATCTGGGCTGATTCTCACTTCGGAGCTGAAAGGGAAGGCAAACAGCAGATTCTAGATCGTTCTACAGCTCACAGCAGTGAGACACGAGCAGGGATAACGATGAATACGCCCAGGGAGGTTCTTACAGTAAGACGCCTTCATACGGGAGATTCTCATTGTCTTTTTTGTTTAGTAAGCTTCAGTATCACTGCCTCAAATATATTGATGTAGACGCAGATGTGAGGTGTGCGTTCGTGCATGCATGCATTTGTGCATGTGTGTATATGTGTGTGTAAATGTGTGTGTGTGTGTGTGTGTTTTGCATAATTACTTTAGAGGCCCCCTAAACTGATGAAATACACTGGATAATAAATGCATTACCTTGCTATTGACTTTGAACTGTCCATGCAGTATTCCCTTGTCTCAACACACCCTTGACAGAGAGAAGACAACGAGGACTGATTCTTGCTCAACCTGAAATCTGATTAACTAGTGCGCTGACTGATCGATCGATCGACCATGACAATGAAATGAAAATGGGGCCCTTTGTGCTATTAACACAAAGGGCACTAACTTGCTGACGACACAGCAGTGATGAGAGGCCTGATGAGAGGGCCTACCTGGAGGAGGTGAGTCTCCTGACACAGCAGAGATAGATAGATAGATGGATGGATAGATAGATAGATAGATAGATAGATAGATAGATAGATAGATAGATAGATAGATAGATAGATAGAGATAGGGAGGAATGTAGACAGACAGACAGACAGACAGACAGACAGACAGACAGACAGACAGACAGACAGACAGACAGACAGACAGACAGACAGACAGAGAGAGAGAGAGAGAGAGAGAGAGAGAGAGAGAGAGAGAGAGAGAGAGAGAGAGAGAGAGAGAGATAGATAGATAGATAGATAGATAGATAGATAGATAGATAGATAGATAGATAGATAGATAGACAGACAGACAGACAGACAGACAGACAGACAGACAGACAGATAGATAGATAGATAGATAGATAGATAGATAGATAGATAGATAGATAGATAGATAGATAGATAGATAGATAGATAGATAGATAGATAGATAGATGGATAGATGGATAGATAGATAGATAGAAAGGCCCAGGATGACCAATGGGGACAGATCTGCCAACCAATCAAGTGATTTTTATTTTATTTTAAAAGGCTGTGGTTTTATCCAATGGAATTCTAGTCAGACAAGTCTGCCAACCAATCACATGTTTTAAAAGGCTCTGGATGCACCCAATGGACTTCTAACCAGACAGATCTGCCAACCAATCACAAGTGCTTTTTCTTTTGAAAAGGCTCCACAGCTTCCAGCGGTTCTGCTGTTGAGATGCTAATGAGTGGTTCAGTACTTCACGGTGGAGGTGGAGGAACGGTATGATCTCGACAGTTTACACAGGCAAACATGAACCTCACAGGCTGTAGAACAGCTGTTACACGCCAGGACGTATTGAAGTTTACGTGCATTCACACGGTCGACAATCCTTCCTTTCATCCAGTGGAAGAAGCTTAGGAGAAGAGGGGAGAGGCAGGAAGCACGCTGCCTCGTGTGTGGATTTTGTTTGAGATCTTTCATTTGATCTTTCATTCTGTTGCTACTGTATTATTGTACTGTTGTGTACTTGTATGCTTCTAAACTGTATGTGATGTCTGTGTTAAATGTCAAATGGCTCCCTACTATAAGCTTCTGATAGCTTCTCAGGGAGACCATGTTCACATGCCACATGAAACACGAGCAGCGGGTAATGCACATGGCATGACGTGAATAAAGCATCATTTATTTGTAACACTAAGTTTATTAAAGAGACAACCTCTGGCTATTTTCTGCAACTTGCTTCCCTCGTCTCTAGCTGTGTTCGGAATCGCTCCCTATTCACTATATAGTGCACTATATAGGGTGTCAGCCATTTTGTTTGTAGTGTCCGAATTCTTAACAGAACTTTCGTTCCCTTTATAGTCCACTATTTATTACCCACAATTCACCTTGATTTGCAGGGAACAGTGCATGTACCCCACTTTTCTCCGTTCCCTAGGTAGTTCACTACATGGTGAACCCCATATAGGGAATAGGGAGTGAGGGAACGAGGGAGCGATTCCAAACACAGCGTCTGTGTGCCGCTGCCGTTGTGGCATGTGTGCGCCTCTGTCCCCTGGGTTGACACAGTACAAAACTATGAGACGTGTGCATGAGGTATAAGAGGAAGAGACAATGACAAACACACACGGGTGTGATCATGTATTTGCCAAGACCATAACTTAAACCTTTAATTAAAAATCTTTTTTTTAATCATGTCACAGCCCATGGTTTAAAAAATGATGGCGCCCGAGTATACATTAGCATTTTTATTCTGCATCCCCCTGGGCTTGAGCTCTTGTTGAGCTACCCGTCATGTGAGAAGCCATAGATGGTTTCACACTGACTTAAACATCACAATCACAAGGGTTGCAGGTACTGTAAATGTCACAGGTGAATGTAACATGGAGGTTTCAGCAGTTTAACAAAGTTAATGTTTGTTAAAATAAAGGCACCATAATTGGGAAAAACCAAAACCAAAAACTAAACAATAAAACCAAGGGGTAAGACTTACAGACTTATGAACAGACAAAAAACAAGAGGGGAGCTACATGTAGGCTACATATACACAGACTAACAAGACAGGTGGAAACCAATCAAGCAATCAGTGGCACAGGTGTCCTCTCAATCAGAGTCAATTTAGCCGGTTGTAGTCCTAGGGTCCGCTATTGGGGCGGGGTTCCCAACAACATCTCTGATTGGTGGAGACATTGCTGTTGCACTATAGGATTGTGGGTAGTGTATTTTTTTTTGTATGAACAGCAGTAGTTTGAGGGGACAGACTTCAAAATACTGTCAAAAATAATTTTTGAGATACAATTCTGAAAATGTTCACACTACATCTACCATATCATGAAAATTGTGTCTTTTTTTCATGAACATTGGAGATTTATAGAGCGAGTAATTGCAGTAGCTGCATATGGTACTGTTGACACTAAAACATTTTGATGTGCTGTGGGCTCACATTTTGAAAAGTCAATATTTCATCTGTGAAGATCGTTTGTGCAGGACAGTCTGAAGATGTAGTTTAGCAATTGGGGCGTCAATTGACCAAAAATGTGTGAGGAGTACGGTTCGATAGCTTTTACAGTTTTTTGAGAAAAACACAGTGATGGGCTTCCCAATTCCTAGCAGCTCAAAGCATGTTGGGCTTGGGCCTACACGCTGGTGGTGGTTGCAAAGAGATAGCACGTACGGCTGATTTGTTATGATTTTTAAGTTTTAAACTTTAAACGGTTGCTGTAGCGCCACCATCGGGACTATTGGCCCCCTAAGCCAGTTGAGGACTTCTGGCATAGGACTGGACTTTTGTGCAAAGTTTGGTGATTTTTCATGCATGGGGAGTCAGACTTTCCAGGAAGATTCAGAATATCGGCAAAGACAAGAAGCTTCCGGAAGATGATGATGCCCAGTCTCTAATAAACCTATAAAACACACATACAGTATATAATGTAACCTATGTATGTAACTTAAAGGTACCCAACGAAACGTGAATCCAAACAATCCGTTCTTTGTTTATTTTCAAAATTCCTCGATTATATGGTTCCTTGTAGTCTAATAAACATGTTCAATCACTTGAATGTCTTTCCTACCTTGTAATATCTTCGCAAAATGATATTTAGCTAATGTTTTGAAAACAACAAAGATGTGTGAAACGTCACTATTATGTGCTCCACGTATCGACACAATGACGTAGTACGCGATTTTCGGGGACCACCTTCTCAAATTTGCTCTAGAGCGCATACTAGTGGTCAAAAACTACATAGGGTACCTTTAACAGTGGCCTATGTGAGCAATATGCATGCCATATCTATGAACAGACATATCCGGCGTACGTAAATTAGTTTGGCAGCGAAGTCATTAAAGTTAATGAAGCACACTTCATATGAATCTGCATGTCTGCGCACAACACATGGTGCGGGCTTCAATTAAATGAGTTAGAAGTGGATTTGTTTGAGAGCAATGTTCTCAGGGGTGTCCTGGACACACACTGAATGCATATGCAATGTACTGTAAATGTGGGGGCTCACAAAACACACACACACACACACCTACACACACAGACACTATACACACACGCACGCACACACACACCTACACACACACACACACACCTACACACACAGACACTATACACACACGCACGCACACACACACACACCTACACACACACAGACACTATACACACACGTACGCACACACACACACCTACACATACAGACACTATACACACGCACACACACACACACAAACCTACACACACACACACACACACCTAAACATACACATACACCTACACACACAGACACTATACACATACACACACACACCTACACACACACACACACACCTAAACACACACACACACACCTACACACACACTATACACACACACACGTCTTTTGCACTGTCATGCCTTAACCCTGGTCAAATCCCTAGTATGTGTGAATCATATACATGGCAATAAACACACCTTTAATCTTGAGTTCACTATATTATTAGTCTGATATCAGAGAGAATTGTCAAGTCGTTCCACTCAGTTGAGATCATTAGTCTGCCACACTAACTGATTTCCATGGGGGAGGGAGATTCCATTATAACTTCAATGCCGATGCACAGTCATGACTACCTTAGACAATATAATGGCAGCAAAGCAAAGTGAAACAGTAATGTAACGGTAGTAGGCTACTGTAGGACTGGGGGTAATTTTATTTTTAGTTTAGTTTATTTAGATCAGGGCAGTGCATATTGATGAACGTGTAAAAACATGTAAATGTCAGATTGTAGCCCGGAGGCTAGTTTCCATCTGGAGTCCATTAGGCAGGTTGATGTTACAAAACAAGTTATAAGAGGTACATATATAAAACACAGACACAGTACAATATATAAAACATAGAAAAATGTCATGCAGTTAGAAGTGTTCACATTTTTGGTTGGCTCTAAGCCACACCTGTAGATGCCCCTTAAAGGTGGCAAGAGTGGGGCAATCCCTTATGAATAGGGGGAGGCTGTTCCAGATTGCGGACCCCTTGTAAGATAAAACAAGGGGGTTGACTTCTTAGTTTCTACTACCAACTACTACCAAACGTCCTCCAGATAGTGAAGAAGCTCTTGCTGCAGCACCGCTCTATGGACGTTTTTAGGCTCTTTATTCAATTGGCAATTCAATGTGCAATTTGGTCATGCAATTTCGTTATTGTTAGAGTTAGCCAATCAGGGGCAGAGTATGGGGCGTGTCTGCACAGTGAATGGTCATTTGAATAAAGACACCCAAAAAACTACGGCAATATGACATGCAATTCATTCAGCTTTCATTCTATTTTTTCTTCAAGTGAATTGAGGATTGCATTGCCACTTTCATACTGAATTGCCAATTGCAAAATGCATTTTCAAATTGCAAGACCAAATTGCACATTGAATTGCCAATTGCAAAATGCATTGCCATTTGAATAAAGAGCGTAAAAAACTTCACTACCGCTCAAGTCGCATTGTGCGAATGCACAACTTGACAACGCTCCACAACAGCTTGACAACGGCGTTAGTCCCGCCCTTGGCACTGATTGGCTGATCGCTACTGATTGGCTGATCGCTAGAACCTGCAGTGCAAACTTGTCGGTTATATTTAAATCGGAGAACCAGCTGTTTCGCTAACGTTACCCTTTCACTAGCGCTAACCAGGGCCGGCCCGAGGCATAGGCGAAATAGGCGGTCGCCTAGGGCGCCAAATGGCCAAGGGGCGCCTGGCCAAGGAGCACCAAAAAAAAAAAAAAAAAAAATACTTTTTATATTTATTAAAATAATTTCATTCCGTAATCCCTACTGTCTCTATTACGCTTCGCAATGCGGTGCGGCGCCTCCGCCCAGCGCCGGGCGCCTCCCCCGTTAACAAATCGCGCAGCAGCACCCCCCCCCCCGTCAACAAATCGCGCAGCAGCCCCCGCCCCCCCCCCCCCCGTCCCCGTCGACAAATCGCGCAGCAACCCCACCCCCCCCCCCCCCGTCAGCAAAAAGAAACTGAAGGTGTTCCATAACCTCGCCTAGAGCTGCTGAAATGCTAGGGCCGGCCCTGGCGCTAACATTACCCTTTCACTAGCGCTAATGCTAATGCTTTCACTAGCGCTAACATTACCCTTTCCCTAGCGCTAATGCTAATTCTTTCCCTAGCGCTAATGCTAATGCTTTCACTAGTGTTACTCTGGACTTGGAGGAAACAACTTTAACGGCTGCATGGCCAACATGCAGGATTTGGATTTAACTTGCAAAAACAGCACGAGAAGGACTTATCAGAAATTAAGTGGATTAAATGGGACTGGGTTAGGAGATAAGGTAGGCCTTTTGTGATTAATTACGAGTTGTTAACCACTCTGAGTCATGAAATGATGGGAGGATTACGTTAACGAGAGGATCCATGAACTTATCATGAACGAGCTATCTAGCTATCTAGCATTACTTACCATTCAGTGGTAATGGTTGTGTGTACACTTGAAAAAGTAAAAGTCCTTTAGACTTCAGAGTCCTCTTGCGCTGTCACCCTATGTGATTGTCAGTGCATGCTTTTCGCTCTTGATTTAATCAGGTTCGAGAGTGTGAACATTTACATTACATACTGGTCCTGTCCTGGGACTCCCCCCCCTCAACCCCCTGGTCCTGTCCTGGGACTCCTCCCCCTCAACCCCCTGGTCCTGTCCTGGGACTCCTCCCCCTCAACCCCCTGGTCCTGTCCTGGGACTCCTCCCCCTCAACCCCCTGGTCCTGTCCTGGGACTCCCCCCCCTCAACCCCCTGGTCCTGTCCTGGGACTCCTCCCCCTCAACCCCCTGGTCCTGTCCTGGGACTCCTCCCCCTCAACCCCCTGGTCCTGTCCTGGGACTCCTCCCCCTCAACCCCCTGGTCCTGTCCTGGGACTCCTCCCCCTCAACCCCCTGGTCCTGTCCTGGGACTCCTCCCCCTCAACCCCCTGGTCCTGTCCTGGGACTCCTCCCCCTCAACCCCCTGGTCCTGTCCTGGGACTCCTCCCCCTCAACCCTCTGGACCCCCAGTCTTCTTCTGTGGTGGCGGTCTCTTTGAAGCTTCAAAGCACCGCCGGCACCACAGAAGAAGACTACCTCGGAAAAATAAATTCACTTGGACAGAACGCGTCTAAATAAGTTATTTAATGGTAGCGCCTAGGCTTCAAAACCCAGCATTTGTTAAAAACAACCCTTTTGCTGAGGTAAGTGACGTTTCATGTTTATCTGACACTTGTAAATATGAGCGCCTCTCCTAAATAGGCCGACACCGATTTATTTTGACGACGAAGTGAACGGAGGATGAAAGGACTGTTGTCTGACAAGAGCGAGCATGCGACTACAGGAATAAGAAGGGCTAGTTAAAAGTTAATGTTCCATAGCCTTCCAATGTGGTAGTTGGTATTTGGTAGAATGATTAATAAATATATTAAGTACATTAACACATGTATTATTAGATTTTTAAACAGTAGCCTTAATGTTGTTGTTATTTCACATTTATTATGTAAATCCTATGCTAATTTTATGTAATTTTTGGGGTGGTAGCTCCCACAGAGCTGGTCATTTCAAAAGCAGCTCCCAGCTAAAGTGTGAGAACCCCTGCTCATTGCTAAAGTCAGTAGAAAGTCAAGTGTGGAGTAGGCCGAGGGAATCCTATGCATGTATAATTAGCCCAACCTTTTCACTTCCTCCCAGTCTGAACGGTTCAATTCTCTCCTCCCAACCCCACACTCCCACCTTAACCCATCCTCATTCTCTCTGTGTCACACTTAATCTTCATCTCCCTCCCTGTATCCTCCCATCCTAAATCTTTCTTTCCTTCTTCTTTCCCTTAACCTGATTCTCACCCCCCGACTCTCTCTCTCTCTCTCTCTCTCATCCTCCCTTTCTCTCGGCCCACCCTGAGAGAGAGAGACTTCATCTCTCCTCCTCTTGCCAAGCCTCCGTCAGAGGATGGGAGTCGGCCAGGAGACGAGGCGTGGCCAGCGGCACCTCTGGGCTGATCATGTGGCACCGCGGTGGGGCAGCTTGGGGGGGGCTGGCTGCTATCTGAACCCCCCCCCCCCCCCCCCCCCCCCACACCCTCCCAGCAGTGTTGGAAAGCTGCTTAACATGCAGCTTTCACAGGCTTACTGCTGCATTATCACTCCCAACAGCAGCACAACACTGGCCTTCCCCGGTGTGAGGTGGGAGAAACGTAACCTTTGGGGAGTGTGTGTGTGTGTGTGTGTGTGTGTGTGTGTGTGTGCGTGTGTGTGTGCGTGTGTGTGTGCGCGTGTGTGTTTGTGTGCGTGTGTGTGCGTGCGTGCGTGTTTGTGTGCGTGCGTGCGTGCGT
>NC_140235.1:1373702-1488702 GCF_949987555.1 Borostomias antarcticus | reverse complement strand
ACCCACCCCCGCCGCCCGCCCAACAATAACGACCCCCCCCCCCCCCCCGTGACCTTTCCACATTCACTTCCCTCAAATTGACTCTTCAAAAAAACCCAATTTCTTTTACTCAGTTCTGGTGGAATAAATTTGTCACAGAGCCTCGTCAATTATTCAGCTTCATCTCGACATATTGAACATGCTTCTTTTTCTCCCCGTTAATATTTAAGAACTCCTCCCTCCGCGTAGAACGAATTAAAGTGACACTAAGCTTCATTCGGCCGACGTGGCCGGGTGACGCTACGCTAATGGGGGGGACGCAGCGGCGTGGCCCTGCTCTCTGCTAGCAACGCTAGTCCCACATGAACAGAGAAGTGTAGATGACATAGGTTCTATTACTACAGGAGGGTATAGGCCATCCATCAGGCTGTGCCATTAATGGAACCGCAGGACTAGATGAAGAAATATGAGCCATTCAGCCTGTGAAGTGCCCAGCAACACACAACGTCAGGGAGACGTTCAGATCATGTCTTAATAACGTCCGTCGGTCCAGAACCCCGTTTGTACGTCTGCTGGACCCCTCGATATTCAAACGTCTGGCTTGGACCCCTCTAAGACGTCTGTGGACGTGCAGAACGGGTTCAATATCTGTCTAAAAAAAACGTTCATTCTGGCTCCTAATTGGATGTCTTTGGACGTCCGAAAAAGACATCTAAAAGACGTCTTTTAGACGTGTCTTTGCTCAGTGGGTAGTTGACTCATCTGTGCTAAATGAATCAGAGAGGATCACCCGTAATAACTACAGGGTGACACGTCAGAAGAACTACAACACCCAATTGGGTTCTTTCCTTGAGCTCTAATACAATAGCCCCACAGCCCAAACGGTGTACACACACACACACACGCGCGCACACACAAACACGCACATGGCTGTATCTCAGGAGGTAAAGCGGGTCGTCCAATGATCGTAGGGTCGGCGGTTCGAATCCCGGCTCCTCCTGTCCACATGTCGAAGTGTCCTTGGGCAAGACACTGAACCCCAAATTGCTCCCAATGAGCAGGCTACCTTGCATGGCAGCTACCGCCATTGGTGTGTGAATGTGTGTGTGAATGGGTGAATGAGAGGCCTTCATTGTAAAGCGCTTTGGATAAAAGCGCTATGTAAGTGCGGTCCATTTACCATTTAGCACACACACACACACACACACACACACACACACACACAGTGGGTAGATTCCCACTACCGCCAGTCTGCGCCTCCTTTCCCAGGATGCACCAGGCAGAGCCAGGCTGGTTGCATCATCTCTGGTGAAACGGCGGGGCTTGTGGCTGAGCCAGACGCGAGCGGGGGCCATCAGCGAGTCCCCTTCACATCTGTCCGCAGTGCATCATGGGATCCCAGAGTCTTTTACAGACGCTAGCCAACCAGACACAACATCTCGTTTACGAAATGGCAGCCCAATTATTATAAACAACACGGTTACACGGCGAAGAGCCTTGGCCTGCCGTACCTCCAACCAGCTTCTCTTCCTGCTGGCAGGGTGAGTGATGTCACTCTGTTGAGGGCGCTTCCACAGGGTGATGATGAGGAATTAATCTGGATTAGGCGCGGCCTTGAGTGAAAAGTAATCTAGCGGAGTGGCAGTGAACAATGCACCAGAGAGAGGGCTGACACCCCTGATTAAAGACTGAAAGCTCGGGACAAAGTAACGCTCTTTCCAAATGCCCCACATCGGCTTATCAACGTAGTCTTCACTTCAGCCGGACTGAGAGATCATTTAGCTGCACTCACGCTCGAGATCGAGATTTGTAAATGGCTCAGTACTGTGTCCTATTAGTGTGGTTTGGCAACTCAAAGATAAAGAGATGTTATTCAACCACCCCAAGTTCTCCCACACAGCTTCCCTTCTCTGTTCCCTACACTGGCTCCCTGTAGCGGCTCGCATCCAGTTTAAAACTCTGGCGCTAGGCTACAGGGCAATGAAAGGAACAGCTCCCTCCTACCTCCAGGCCATGGTCAAACCCTATACCCCCTCCCGACCGCTACGCTCTGCTACCTCAGGGCGACTGGTTGCCCCGTCACTCCGAGGCCCCTTCGGTCAGTGGACACGGTCACGGCTCTTCTCTGTCCTGGCCCCGCAGTGGTGGAATAAACTGCCCACTGACGTCAGGACAGCAGAGTCACTGCACATCTTTCGTCGCAGGCTCAAAACTCATCTCTTCAAGAGGTACCACCACAATCCTCCCACCTAAGCACTTATTGTATTTTAGATGGCTATTCTTGCACTTTGCCTTCAGCACTAGATTATGCTCTTAGTCACTTGTTTTAGAAAGGAGATGCACTTGTGAGTTCTGGCAAGTAGTAGTACATTGACTTTTCCTACGTTAAATGCAATTATTGTAAAATAAATAAATAAATAAACAAGTACAATTATTGATAAAAGCGTCTGCTAAATGACTGTAATGGAATGTTGAAATGTAAACGTTACCACTGACAAGTGATGACTCCTTCAGGTTGAAGATGTAAATATAAACCGAGGAACTTTAGACGTAATTAATAAGTGCCTGATGCAACAGGCATCGCCTTGGTTAAGCCAATTCAGCACATACATAACACCCCTTCCAATGTAATTGATTGTTCAGGAAGAAAATATGCCCTTTTGAAATTTGAGCGCCCGTGTGTGGGTGTAGAGAGTGTAGAGCGGGGGGGAGGAGGGGGTCTGAGATTAGCTCTGTCTGCTACACCAGGCTAAATCAGAGAAGTGACATTTTCCAATGGGATATCCATCAACTGGGCCTTAATGGTTTTCGTGAGCACTTGCTGGAGAAATGGCATTCTTTAAAATGGCTAATTAATAAATGAATGCTTGATGAATGGACCCTGTTATTTTCTCATAACACACAATATTCTCCCCTGGTCTAACGATGCAGGAGCCTCATTGTCATTTAGCGCACTCTTATTACCTCAGACAAAAGTGATCCGCCACTCAGACAGGCAAAGTCTGTGTGTGTGTGTGTGTGTGTGTGTGTGTGTGTGTGTAGGGGGGTGGGGGGGATTGGGCTTGGCAGCAGTGGGAACAGAGACATAGTGTGTGTGTGTGTGTGTGTGTGTGTGTGGGAGGGGGGATTGGGCTTGGCAGCAGTGGGAACAGAGACATAGTGTGTGTGTGTGTGTGTGTATGGGGGTGAGGGGTTGGGCTTGGCAGCAGCGGGAATTGAGTGTGTGTATTGATAATTTGATGTATGGCTTCCTTTGTGTAATACCAGGGATTGTAAAAGACAGTGTAATGGGAAGATAATCGTTATTATTTAAGATCCTATTAGAGCTACACATCTATATCGTACAGTATATTGCGTGGGCAAGGCCTCCGTAACAACATCGGATTCTGCGCTTGATGACACACCTGCTGTCACTCTAGCACGCCAGGGGAACAGCCGACACAGCGGAGGGAGGGTGTCGTTATCGTTCAACAGCCGCAAGCCATAACATCACAGGGTAAAAATCTGACATGAACGTTACACAGACCCGGCGGCGTGATTTACTCAGGCAGAGCAGCGGACACCTACGCGTCGACAGCGACGGGGCCCTGAAGTCATGAGTGCTGAGTTGATTGATCGCAGGGAGAAATCTCCCCCCCCAGCGCAGGGATCAATAGGCGATGGTCACCGCCACAGATCCACAGAGTCAAGGACACAGAGGCGCGTATGAAGGCGACCGGACGCGTTCAAGGTTGTTATCGTGGAACCAGATCCTGCATCTCTAACCGACGGCCAGCCCTGCGCGAGGCCGCGGGTATTAATGGCCGCGTCGCCGCTGTTAATCCATCCAGGAGATAAAAAGACAAACAGCTTTTAGTCCGTACGCACGCAGGAGCATTAGCATCGTAGGAGGCGAGATGATTAGACTATCCATCTAAATGATATCTGAGTTCCAAAAGCGCCTTCGCTGTAAGCATGTCGTCGAGCCACTGGGAGTTGATGCTGATTTCCTAGCGCGCAGACCCAAAGCGATAACTACCCTTTTTGAAAGCGCACGCCCTCCGTTGGGGAGACGCTAGTACGCAACGCAATCCCAATGATATTCATAATGAATTCATTTGTGCCATTTGCTATGCTTCTGAACGACAATATCTGTTTCATGAACCCGTAGGCTCAGAGGAAAGGAACAGAGCAGAGAATGAATAACTTCCATGTCAGACCGACGGTTTGCAACCCTCAGAACGATTACCGTAATCACAGGCTTGATTCAAGTTCTCGAACCGGCTCACGATGTAGTTGGACCCCGACGCTGACGTCGACAGGTTCAAATTCATACAGCGCTACCCAATCAGAGAAATGCATCTGTTCTGTAGATACCACATTCAAGCAACCACCAGCTTATCTGCACTTAAAACCCGCGCAGAATAAAAACCCAACAGCTTCGCAGCGGAAGCAAAACCACGCAGGAAGTGATGATGTAGCCGCGTGACTCACGTGTTTTGCGGTGTCCGTGGGTGCGCGTGGGAGGC
The DNA here is from genome assembly GCF_949987555.1 of Borostomias antarcticus. Taxonomy (NCBI): domain Eukaryota; kingdom Metazoa; phylum Chordata; class Actinopteri; order Stomiiformes; family Stomiidae; genus Borostomias; species Borostomias antarcticus. The sequence goes on along the minus strand of NC_140235.1, from coordinate 1,484,215 downwards.
GCCGCCGCCGGGCGGTCCGTGGTGGCGTGCTCCCGCGTCCACGTCGAGTCGTGGAGCGCCGTGGGGTTGTGTGGCGAGGGGCTGGAGGTGGAGGTGGCCACGGTCGAGGCGACGACTGGCGCCACGGTTGTTGTCGTAGTAACCGGGGGTCCACGTGCTCCTCCTCCTCCTCCTCCTCCTCCTCCGCGTCCTCCCGCGTCACCCTGGCGTGACGGAGGGTTCCGAGGGGTCACCTGAGTACCGGAGGCTCCGCCCCCTCTAGCGGAAGTGGAGGTGGTTCGAGTTCTACCCCTCCCCGCCAACGCGGTGCTAGACGCGGGGTTGCCGGCGCTAGCGGTGATGGTGGTGGTGGTGGTGGCCTCCGGGTGGTGGTTGTTCGGGGGGTCACTGGGGTTAGAGAGGGAGAAGGGGTCTTGTCCGATGCCCTTGGCGTCCACAAGGTCCGTGGGCACGTAGTCTCTAACCGTCCCCACGACGATCCACTTGAGAAGCATCAGGCTCAGTCCCAAACCGATGAAGCCGATGAGTAAAGGGACAACGCAGAGCCAGGTCTGCTGGCGGGGCCACAGGGTACAGCCCCCACAGCGCAGGGGACCCCGGTCTTGGGGCCGGGCGTCTCCTTGGCCCCCCTGGGCCACGCTGGCTTCCGGCTCCTCCACTATCACGGCCCCGGGGGCGGACGCCCCGGAGCACTCGCTCATCCTGCCCACGGCGAAGCAAGGGTTAACCCTGGGGCCGGGGGCGCGCCGGACAGGGGCGGCGGGGACACGGATGAGGGCGGGCCACGGCGGGCATCGAGGAAAAAAAACAAAAAATCAATAAAATCCCAAATCCACTCTATGAGATGCTGCCAAACACACACAAACACACACACACACACACGCTCGCTATGTAGCGCAAACACTCACAGACAAAAACACACAACCGAACGCAGCCCCTGCGAGACACTCAGCCGAGGTAGAAAACCCCACGGAGGAGGATGATGATGGTCAGTTAGTCCGAGGTGTCGGGTCCGGTGTGAAAACGGCGTGCGATGTTAAGACCTCCCTGGTGAGGCTGAGGCGGCGAGGATACGCAGCGAGCGAGAGGTTTTTTTTTTTGCGGAGGAGACGGCGTTAGACAGAAGCTCTCTTGTGTGGGACGGGCGCCCGTCTGTTAGGAGCGCGGGTCGCCTGTCGTCACGCCAGAGAACGCCACCCCGGTTCTGATCCGTTCACCGCGGCGTCTCCCGTCCGTATCGGGACGAGGGCCGGCGCCGTGGCATCGCTTGAGAAAAAAACCAACAACTCGCAGGTGTGTCACGGTTCCCTCGGTTCCTTCGGGAGCTCTGGGTTCTCTCTGCAGCTTGTCTCTCCTAGCTGAGTCAGCTACCCAGCCCTAAAAAAAACCCGTCTCTCCCTTTCCTCCCTCCGCCGGAGAGAAGAGCTATCGCAAAAAACAGTCTGTTCGCCTCTCTCTCTCTCCTCGGACCACCTGCTGTTTCCTTAAAACCCCTTTTAAAAAAAGAGACACTCCTTTTTCGGGTGTTTTATCCCCTCTGTGCCGGACCCACGCCGAGCCCGCTGATAAGTCCCGTTAGTCCCCCCGTACTCCAGCGAAGAAATGATAAAATCCAAAGACGGTCAAGAAACAACCGAAAACCCAACGAGGCTTGAGAGAGAGAAGGAAGGTGGGTGTTGTCGTCGCCGGGACGCCTGATCAATCTGCCGCGGCGGTGCGTTATCCCGCCCGCTCTCTCTCTCTCTCTCTCTCTCTCTCTCCCCCCCCCGAGGATCGGATTCCCCCCGGCCGTATGGCTCGGCTCAGCGTCGCCCCCCCCCACCCCGCTGTGACTGCCGGCGCTGAGGCAGAGACGGAAAAACCCGCTACCCTTATCCTCCTCCTCCGACGAGCAGTTACATTCCGCTAGACGGGAGCGCACGGAGACGGAGCCCGAGAGAGGGAGAGAGAGAGGAGGACAGCAGGCAGAGACGGCTACGGAAAGAGAGTGAAAGAGAGAGAGAGAGAGGGAGAGAGTGAGGGGGAGAGAGAGAGAGAGGGGAGCAGAGCGAAAGCCAGTGGAAGCAGCTCGGTGCGGCGTCTCTCCCGAGTGTCCCCTCCGTTCGGCGGCGCGGCTCTCCTAGTCGGCGTCTCTGATTTGTCGGTTTGGTTGCTGCCTTCCCTCCCAGCCTGCCTTGCTCCTCCGGCCCCTCTGGGGATTCGCCGGGAGATGATTAGAGAGATCTCCACCGCCGCTAGCCTGCCTGCCCCCCTGTGGTGCGCTACGGATGATCCAGCCCTGCCGGGGGCTCCGAGGGTCCTGGTCCTGGTCTTAGTCCTGATCCTGGTCCTGGCTCTAGTCCTGGTCCTGGTCCTGGTCCTGGTCCTGGTCCTGGTTCTGGTCCTGGTTCTAGTCCTGGTCTTGGTTCTAGTCCTGGTTCTAGTCCTGGTCTTGGTTCTAGTCCTGGTCCGGGCAGACAGCTGCTCCCTGCTCCGCTGCTGCCGACGCTCAGAGAGAGAAAGAGAGAGAAAGAGAGAGAGAAAGAGAGAGAGGGAGGAGGGAGAGAGAGAGAGGAGGGAGGGAGGGAGGGGGGATCAGGCACAGAGACGAAGCACAGTGAGCACACTGGTAGAGCGAGAAATGGAGAGAGAGAGAGAGAGAGAGAGAGAGAGAGAGAGAGTGAGAGAGAGAGAGAGAGAGAGAGTGAGAGAGAGAGAGAGAGTGAAAAAGAGAGGCAAAGCTGCACCTGCTAGCTCCCCCAGAGCTGGTAAGATTGCCCGCCTCTGTTAGCAGAGAGGGAGAGAGAGAGAGAGAGAGAGAGAGAGAGATAGAGACAGAGAGAGAGAGACAGAGAGAGAGAGAGAGAGAGAGAGAGAGAGAGAGAGTGAGATAGAGAGACAGAGAGATATAGAGACCAAGAGAGAGAGAGAGACAGAGAAAGAGAGAGTGAGAGTGAGAGAGTTAGAGAGAGACAGAGAGATAGAGACTGAGAGAGAGAGAGAGAGAGAGAGAGACAGAGAAAGAGAGAGGGAGATGGGGGGGGGGGGGGGGGGGGTTCTAGGCAAAGCTCTGCAGTATTAGCAGAGGCGGTTACCAGAGAACAGCCTGCCTTTCAGAACAGAGCAGAGCAGAGGAGGGGAGAGGAGAGGAGGGGAGGGGAGGGGAGGGGAGAGGAGAGGAGAGGAGAGGAGAGGAGAGGAGAGGAGAGGAGGGGAGGGGAGAGGAGAGGAGAGGAGAGGAGAGGAGAGGAGAGGAGAGGAGAGGAGAGGAGAGGAGAGGAGAGGAGAGGAGAGGAGAGGAGAGGAGAGGAGAGGAGAGGAGAGTCACAATGAAGAAGCTGTCGCTCAGGGCCCCTCCCAGCCAGAGCTCTGGGAGCAGGGAGGGAGGGGGGAGGAGGGATAGAGAGATGAAGAGGGAGGAGGGATAGAGAGATGAGGAGGGAGGAGGGATAGAGAGATGAAGAGGGAGGAGGGATAGAGAGATGAGGAGGGAGGAGGGATAGAGAGATGAAGAGGGAGAAAACGGAAAGGAGGGGAGGATGATGGAGAAGAGAGGAGGCGGGGGAGCGAGCCGAGAGACGAGGGGAGGAGATGAGGGAGGAGAAATGGGACAGGCTTCCCACCCGTTTCTACAGATCATCCTCCAGACTCCATGCGCGCGGAAAAAAAAGTGCACGTGAAAATGTGCATTTTTAAATATGTATTCGTATCACAGCCGTAAGAATAGTGCCGTGCTATTCTTACAGTGCCCTAACCCCACCCCCAACCTTAACCCTAACCCCCGGTCTAGCTTAGCCTGGCCTAGTCTGACCCGACGGAAATAGGATTTGGGGATAAGCCTCCTCGCTCGTTTATTACTGGCCGAGTCACGTGGTCGGCCAATCAGTGGCGAGGGGAGATTCTCCCAGACTACGAGATACAACAACAGTCTAGCAGCTGCTCTGCTGAAGACGACTGCGATTGGTTTAAAGAAGTCGAGTGTTTTTCACGAATGATAAATGAATCCAGGCAGACATGCCTCCAGCGTTAGGGAAGTGTGGAGATGGGCCTGGCTAAGAGAGACTAGCTGCTTGTTGTTGTTGTTGTAGCGGAAGGGGATGAGTCAGGGTTGTATCTCCCTTCCCTAATAAGGAGTGACTGATCGGGTCAGGGAGATGCTCCCACCCCCAAGGGTCAGGGGTCATCTCCAAAACCTCCACCCGCTGATTCAGACTACCCTAACCCAAATATGGATTTATGGATAAAATGCTTGTAATTGATGGTTAATAGATACCGGCTGTAAGAACAGATGTGCCCCGTTATTTTTACGACGGCGCGTCACTACATGAATCAATAGACGCCGTAAGAATAGTCACTGCCTTTTTGTGAGACTGATATTTACATTTGTTATTCAAAATACTCTCGTCCATAAACATTTCAATGTTGCTGAACATAACTTGACCCGTTCACATGGCGATGTGATCCAGCTTGGGGAGCTCTGATAGATCGCCTACTACCTCATTCTCAGCTAAAAGAAAAATAGGAGAATGTTGATATAATTTTCCAGGACATCACATGATTTTCCATTCCATTTTCCTTTTTTATCTCATTTTCCGTGTGGTTTCCATTACTGGAAATCGCTCCCCTGTTTCCAAGGACGCGTCGGCGCCCTGATGATGGACGACGGCGCGCGTCGCTCGTCTCCGCCGCGTTTTGCCTCCCATTTTTATTACCCTCATTGATTTGTCTTTTTTTTTTTATTCCACGTCGTCATTACGGCCCTCAGCGGTTTTATCGGCGCTTTCATTTTCTATCAGACGCTCTGTGCTCCGGGAACCAGCGGTGAGCGTTACGAGCGCCGGGAGTAAAACGCCACGTCCTGTACGCCTCCATACATCCTGCGTCTCCGGCGCCAGGCATCGCTAGACCCCAGAGAGAGACCAGGCTGATAACCATCTCCCTGCGTCAGGCTCCCCTGATGAGCCCCAGGGGACGTCCGGAGAGATAGCGCCTTTACTCCTCTGCTACATGCAGATATACGGTAGCTCTGCCCCATCTTAACAAAGGCCTTAAACGTCGCGCTGGAGACAGACGTCAATACCGACACGGTCCGACATAAAACACACGCCGCTTTCACAATACGGCCCATCAGCAGCGGCGAGGCGATAAAGAACACGGCGTCGACCGTAAAACTATATGACTTGCGCCGTAAAGCGAAGGTTTACGGAGGTAATATATTACCAATTACATCGAGCTCAATGTACTTGATGATGATGATGAAAAGGTTTGTTGGTTTATTTGTCTTTGTGTAGAGTGAGTCGCATAATGTGCGTTACAGTGTGCAGCGTTGCTTTCCACCTCTACACACTTTCCACCTGCTGTTTACAAGGGCTTCTAAACACACACACACACACACACACACACGCACACACACACTCTGCTTTTACAATAACGTCCATTCCACATATTGTACTGTAAATAGCTGTAGCTACTCACCCATAATGTAGTACCAAGGATCGAACCCGGCTCATCTAGCCAGTATTGCTACTGTTCTGTGTTGTGCTTGTGTTACCATGCCTGTGTGATGCTGTGTGTTGTGTTCTGTGTAATTGTATGCTGCATGTTATGCTACATTTGTGTTGTGATGCTTAAATGTGTGCCGTCTTTAACTGTTTTTTAACTGTCCTGCGTGTTTGCTGATGTGTTTGCTGCTGTTGTATGATAGAGGAGTTTGTGGTGGTGATGCTTAGTTGTATGCTGTATGTTCCATAGGTATTGTGATGCTTCCATGTATGCTGTCTTTAACTGTCTTTTTAACTGTCTTGCATGTTTGCTGATAATTTGCTGCTGCTGTATGTCTGTGCTGGTGATTGCTCATTGTAGTGTTGCATGTTGTTTTATATATGTGTTGTGATGTGTCAATGTGTGCCGTTTATAACTGTATTATATTTAACCTTGTTTTATTTTCAGCCCCCTAACCCTTTTCCCTCAAGAGACTTTTGCTTTTTGCCAGGCCGCATTTGTAAATAAGAACTTGTTTTTAAATGCTTGCCTGGTTAAATAAAGGTTAATTAATTATTTGTCTTTAAAAGCCCCTCACACCAGACCAAGCGGACCTCCACCTCCCCTCAAAGCTGACATTCATTTCACCCGAGCAGCACTTGGAAGGACCTCCGCTGGACTGAGTGCGTCTGTGTGGAGTCCATTTCTGATTCCAGTCACGGGAGGCGCCGATCGCTCTCAGCGCCTGTTTACTCATCCTGTCTTGTAACCTAACCTAATCCTGTTCATTAACGGCTGGCGCAGGCACACATATCTGTACCTGTGATTTGGCAGCCATCAAGCTGCCAGTTCACATCAACTTAACTAGGCATCCCTGAACGGAGACACGGCAGCGTTCACCTGGCAAGCCGAACAGGAGCCGGCAGCCATGTTTCATTGTTACTGTACAAGTACATCACGTGACAAATAAAGAAATCTTGAATCTTTAACGGCACACACATAAGTGTCATTACACCGACGCGCACGCAGGCGTGCAAATACACGCACGACTTGTTCTACCCACGCTTTGACCTACCGCTTGTCGTCACCCCTTGGTTACCCCTGCCTCTAATGCTCCTGACGTTCCACTGGCTGGCCAACATGGTGCTCACACACACACACACACACAAACCCACGCACGCACACACACACACATCCCTGGAGCCACTGATTTGATGTCTACATACTTGTCACCGACGCACATCGCCGCGAGTCCACATCTCGTGCTCTCTCGAGCGGAAACCTACCCCCGAAATTAAAACCCCAGCCGGAAAAAAACGCAGGCCTACAACAGAGAGGTCAGCAGAGAACATTCCCAACACGAACGACCTTTAGCTTCTTCCAAAGGTCACAGCTAAGTTTTTTTGTGAGAAATGATGAAATGATGAAGTAGTCCATGTGCATCGGAGCTCAGGGTTGTGAGATTGTGTGTTTAGGTTCATTATAAATTCGTTGAGATGGAACAGATGGCTGATGGAAGATGTGAATGAGACAGTGTTGCTAACGTTACATTAGCAACAAGCTAATTTAATCCGTCTCACGTCGTTCTATCTTAATATTCCAGGCACACTATATTGAATGTTTCATATTGTGATTTTAAAAACATGGTGTTTCTTCAAGAAGTTCTACAACGATCCTCCCTCTTAAGCACCTATTGTATTTTAGATTGCTATTCTTGCACTTTGCCTTCAGCACTAGATTATGCTCTTAGTCACTTGTTTTAGAAAGGAGATGCACTTGTGAGATCTGGCAAGTAGTAGTACATTGGCTCTTCCGACGTTAAATGCAATTATTGTTAGTCGCTTTGGATAAAAGTGTCGGCCGTAATGGAGGATTCAAAGACATCAGGGGTTGTATGTGACTTTGTCCCTGTGTGAACTGTGACGAACTGTGTCTTATCCGTCTATCGGATACTCTGGTCTTCCTCACCTCTCCTGTGTTTTCTGGTGTCTCATCTGCTTGTCTCTCTCTCTCTAGCCTGGTCTCTCCACCGGTTCTCCTCTCCTGTCCTGGTAACAAAAAAAAACAAAAAAAACAGTGCAATCATATGCCAACCATGTTTCCTCCTACAGTATGCTTAGCCATGTTCCCCATCTCTATCCCAGTGGGTGCAGGCTAACTAGACCAGTGGTTCTCCACCCCACCCCCCACCACCACAGACCTTCAGCAAGACACTGAACCCCAAATTGCTCCCAATGAGTAGGCTAGCACCTTGCATGGCAGCAACCGCCATTGGTGTGTGTGTGAATGAGAGGCCTTCATTCGGCTGTAGCTCAGTTGGTAGAGCAGGTCGTTCAATGATCGAAGGGTCAGCGGTTCGAATCCCAGCTCCGACTGTCCACATGTCGAAGTGTCCTTGAGCAAGACACCTAACCCCAAATTGCTCCCAATGAGCAGGTTAGCACCTTGCATGGCAGCTACCGCTATTGGTGTGTGAATGGGTGAGTGACAGGCCATTGTAAAGCACTTTGAGTGCCGCTAAGGTGGAAAAGCACTATATAAGTGCAGTCCATTTACCATTTACCATTTCATTGTAAAGCGCTTTGGATAAAAATGGTATATAAGTGCAGTCAATTTACCATTTACCATCCAGCGACAGTCTTTGATGGAGGGCTCGTTTCTGGACTTGATCACATGGTGCCGAGGAGGCGTCTCGTTGACCCTTCACCCCAGGCTCTGAGCTAGTAGGCAGCAAGACACGAGTTCATGGATTAACGCCGCGACGCATTACTGCTGTTCATAGATTTGTATGAACATGAGTGAAAATGTACGGTACATGGGGAGTGTCGTGGATTAATTCTAATAATTAAGAAATGAGTAGTCGAGAATGCCAAGGTTCATCTTTCATCGTTCATCTAAGTCCAAAGCTGGTTACTTTTATTCCAAAATAGTTCACACATTTGCAACGCCAGGCTCTCTGCGAGAGACAGAAATGCCCTAAGAGCAACGATTATCCTCAAAACACAGCATTATAAACACTGTGGGTACAACCCATACATGTATATGCAAAACTCCACCAACCAATTATATAAGGGGATTACCAGTGAGGGGGCTATAACTGAGGGTCAACAGATGAACTGTACATTAAAGTCGCACTGAAACGGACGTTTGAGATCATCTAACTTCCGACGCAAACAGGCTATGAGGGTGGGACATATGTTTAGAGGAATTTGATTGGAACATTGACAAGTGGACGGGTTTTAAGAACTTTAGACAGATTCGATAGAAGGATAGCGTTGATTGACGGGTGGATGTCGTGAGATTATTGGCCTAAAATCTAAGGTACCTGTTGTCGTCATTGCACGTGACCTACCGTTTTCCAGGAAGTAAGAAATTATATACTTTGATATAAGATTACAACAAAAGTAGAATTTTGTAAATTTTTGGGCATACATCGTTGAATAGGTGAACACTATGACCAATTATGTGAACCAAAATGGGACAGAATGCTTTTTTCATTTCAGTGCGTCTTTAAGAATGATGAGAGAGAGCTGTGAGGAGGGGGCCCTTGGGGAGGGGGTCTCCTGCCATAAAGCATGTAAGACCTAGAGAAGGAGGCATCAGGCCAAACAAACAGATACAGCTGTTCTACGGGGCGGCTGTAGCTCAGTTGGTAGAGCGGGTCGTTTAATGATCGAAGGGTCAGTGGTTCGAATCCCAGCTCCGACTGTCCACATGTGACACATACATGTGACACAGACTATAATAGCGACATTCAGAAGGTGTTGAAGATTTCAAGACATTGCGGTGGTGTTGGATAGAATGGATTAAGAACAAAGACACAATCAAATTAGTTAAAATAGTTGAACCTTCTATTATTCTCACTCCCGTTGACGTCGGGGATGCTGCTTCCTGCCTTCCAGAGTCACTAGATCTGCCTTTCCAGGCTGACTGTTCCTCACCGTTCCTCCGCCAGTTCATCCAGCACAATCACTTTACCGCCGTGCCCAGAGTATGGATCAGAACCGTGGCCAAGCAATTTTGTTGTGACTTCCGCCTTTTCACATCATGTCGAAATGACTCTCCAAGCAAGAAATAAGGCCAATGAAAGTGATGGCTCACTCCTTCAGAATCCACACATTAACTCTGACGTACTTGAGAAACTTGCAAAAGCAATATTCCTCTACACTGCCTATCCCTCTGGTCTTCAAATACAGGCAGCTGCAGAAGCTCTGATGAGCAAGCATCCATGCTTACGGGAGCCTGGAGCCTCATTTTCAGGGGCCTCCTTCAGAATCCAAGCATTAACTCTGACGTACTTGAGACAGAAGCTTCTTAACGAGGTAAAGAAGAAGAACAACGCCAAGGTCATTCAAGAAAAAATGGCCAAAACGTTAGTAGTTGGTAGTCCAGCTGCTGATGACTGCAAAGAGAGATTGACAGCTTTGTTCTGTGAAGAAACAATTACCTCTCTTCAAAAAGCTCTTAGCAAAACGTGTGTGGGGCCAGATATTTTAGATTATTAGGCTGCATCCCAAACAACTAAAATGTTGCATGAATGGGCAGGGAGGTATTTTGTTTTGGCAACTGGTAAGTTCATACAGTATGTTGCGCAGCAAATATGTTTCTTTTGTCCCATAACGATTTTTGTAGCTTCATACAAAAGCATGGCCTCCAAAGGCTACTACCTCGCTACACAGCTAGACAGCAAGGCATCACTTAAAACTACAACGTTAAAGTATTTCCTTTGCTTCATATCAACGAAAGAATGCGCAGGGAATGCATTCAAGCATTCAATATTGCTTTGTTTGAATGAAAAATTCCCCCCATTCATTGTCAGCGTGGGGAATTGAAACAGCCATATCTCAATGTGGGAAGGTCACAGACGCACAGGTTTGGACTGGCATGAAGCTCTCAACCTAACAAGTGCAGCAATTCGCCTTATTCACCTGGCAGCCATATTGGTCAGTCTGGGGTGCGGATGCGGAAGTGCCCTTTGACTTCAATGTTAATAGGATTAGAGATGGAACTATACCGTCTGCCTTCAGTTTTCCGACTCATCTCTCCAAAGAGGTATATCACTAGGATTTTTTTGTTTGCAAGGAATGCATGTTTAGTTGAATGTTGATGTTTAGGAATCAATGATGTATTGTGCATTGCACTGTGCGATACTTCAAGTGTTTTAACCAGTGGCAACCAGGACAAGACAAGCCTCAAGGTAGGCTGAAGAGAGCCTGTTCTCTGCACATCCAAGAGACCACTCTCTCTTTCAACATCTCGCTGCCACTATTTTCAGACATACTCATTCACATGCACACGTAGAAACATGCAGACCGATTTTCACGAAACTTGGTGGAGGATGGTGGATGAAAATGAATGAAGTGTATGTCTAATTTGAACACGTTTGAAATCCTTTGAAAGGATTTGAAAGAAATTGGAATTTAAGTGCCTCGGTTCCCACCAGCCACAGCATATCATCATCACCCAAACTGCTGCTAAAAGGAACCGTGGGTTTAATGTGTGGTTTTCAAAGAAAAAGTGGATAATGGTTACAAAATAAGGTTCTGTTTTCCATGTCTGCTATTTGGTGGCGATGGTACTTGGTCGAGGATGGGTTACAGCCTTTGTAGCCTACTTAAGAGAACATAGAACATAGAGCTAGGTAACCTACTTAAGAGAACATAGAGAACATAGAGCTAGGTAACCTACTTAAGAGAACATAGAGAACATAGAGCTAGGTAACCTACTTAAGAGAACATAGAACATAGAGCTAGGTAACCTACTTAAGAGAACATAGAGAACATAGAGCTAGGTAACCTACTTAAGAGAACATAGAACATAGAGCTAGGTAACCTACTTAAGAGAACATAGAGAACATAGAGCTAGGTAACCTACTTAAGAGAACATAGAACATAGAGCTAGGTAAAAGCCTGTCGGAACAGGTGAGTCTTTAGCTGCCTTTTGAAGGTGTCAACGGAGACCACGGTTCTTAAGTCCAGTGGAAGAGCGTTCCACAGCTTGGGGACCACTGCTCCAAAGGCTCGATCACCTTTAGTTTCAGTGCATACAAGCTCTTCATTGAGCAGCTTAACCAACAACTGGAGGAATACGGGTGCGTGATCAGTCGGATCGTAACATATAATTAACTCTGTGGAAAATGTGCAACAGCACTGCGGGGCCACAACTAGTGGGCGAACTGAATCCGGGAATATTCAGATGTATTTTCAAAATGTGAGGGTGGTTCTAGGCTTCAGAGGCACTAAGGCGCTCAGCCCATCTTCACATGGACATCCAGAACTATACAAAACAAATGTATAGACTGCAAGTGTACATGGAGGAGATAGCCAAGCCGGTGGATGAGACATAATGTGTCGCCATACAAGCAAACGAGACAACTGGTGTCTCTTGTAAATCACAAATAGTGGTTGTGATGCGATACCGCCTGACAATACAATGACAAAGAGGTTTTTGGAGATGGTTGAAGTCGAAGATAAACCTGGACTCGGCCCCTCAATAGCATCAAAGGTGCTGGAAGCACCGAGGGGAGACAAGCCGATCGCTCAGCCTTCTGATGGTGTGGCTGTAACGACTGGGAATGTCCTTGTGCTACAGATGCTAACGAAAGAGACATATCCACATGCCCAGTTTCTACACTGCGACGCCCACCAGCTGGAACTTTACTCAGCAAGGATGAGCGTCCTGAAGGTGTTTTTCGCAGATTTAACTGCTTCTGCCATATTTTTCTCTGACGCTGAAAGTGAAAGTCTCGAGTTGCAAACACTGCTTGAGTTGCTTACACTAGACGGTCTGTGTACCCGCCACCCAAAGCTTTATTCAACTTGTTTGATAACAGGATAAACAAATATTTAATGCTCAGAGAGTACTAACGCATGAACATGCACCAGCCTTGATCATCGTGCACTCTTCACCACGTGAGATTTTAACTCACACTCTAAAAAATAATGATCACATATGCAACCATTTTGGTCGCAGTCTCGAGCTCTGTTGTGGGCGTAATTCACACACGCAAGAAAAAAAAATCTCCATGACAGTGTCATGTCACGCACAGCCCTTTGCGTCATGATAGTGTCATGCCAGTCTTATGCACAGCCCTTGAAATAGTGCCATTGTATGGCTTAATCCATCAGCCCAGGGACTACGGGTGTAATTTAGCAGCTGCTAATTCTGGTGCAATTGTCTTTTAATTGTGCGCTGTCCCTGTTAAACTAAACAATAAAATGGAAAAATGGAAAATAGTGTTACCTTTTCTTTTGTTCTGCTCTCATACAGCCTTTATACACACACACACACATGCGTGCGCGCACACACACACATGCCTTTAGGAAGCAGAGCTTTGGTCTGCAACTACTTTGTTCTCAATAACTTGTTACAATATGGATACAAAACTGCTGCTTTTGAACTAAGCTCAGAGCAGGATGAAAGAAAAGCCGCCATGAGACTGGAGATGTCATCATTCCTTTTTTCATTGGGCAAAAACCTGTAGGCCTACAAAATCAAAAGATGTGTCTGCCTAACTCTAGTTTCACCTGAGGAAATTCAGACAAATATAACAATTGGAATCAAACGTCTTAAGTAGGCTACAAAGGCTGTAGCAACTGTCAGTAACTGCCTCATTAAAATAAGTAGAAAGGACAAAGGATCGGTCATCTTTGCAGCTATGTGTAGGCTTACTACAATACACTGGTTACCGGCTACATGATGGACAAACGTGTAGGCTATTGAAACACGTTTATACACAGTTGTAAATGCCCAGTGTTTGTTGCAGAGGAGTTCTGAAGGAATGTCCCGAGTTGAGATAAGCTTATAAGAGATAAGATTTGCAGGAGTCAGGGATCAGGATCACTACGGGGGTAAGGGATGTGAGGGGTTTTAATCCGGCCGCTCAGATCATGTTCAGATGCTGCTGGAGCATCAAAGTATTTAGGCATGCGCATGCTTAGCACCAATTCATCCTGACTCAGAACCGGCCAGGAGACTACTGAGCTAATCAACTTCATTTAGTGAGTCTAACTTCTACAATCTGACTTTTATTTCAATATGTGCAGCGGCTGCATCTGCAAGTATAGCCTACACACTGCATAATACTGTAATTCTACCTTACATAAGCTAGCGTATTTAGCTTTTTCGTCCTGGGAAAAGCACTATATGGCTCTCAAGATATATATGTTGCTGTAGGCTATACTTACATAAACACAGTTTATCACAGGTCTTCCTCGTGAGTTGGCGCCTCTGCCAAATGTGCATTTAGGGAGGAAACCCAATTAGACTCACCCACAACCGTGGGGTCTGTGTGGACGGCGCAGCCATGAGCAGAAGAGGATCCTGGGATGCAGGCAGGGCGATAGGCGGTGGAAGTGGCCCAGACAGCCAATCACGTTGGGTGCTTATGAATCTAATTTAATAATAAAAGCAAAAACAAGTTATCTGGTTTTAGTTTAATCTATATTCCAACTGCCGATTTAAAGACGATAATGGAAAAAGCAGGATTTCCGTTTTTTTTTAATTCACACGAAAAACGAAATAATGCATTGAATATTCTCATTTATCATTGAGAATATATATTATAAATATATCATTTATATTCTCATTTATCATTTATCCTGTTATCAAACAAGTTGAATAAAGCTTTGGACGAAGGGTCAGGGACCCTAGACGGTGAAGGAGGATTCCCGAAAGCAAAGGCGACTATTTGGCAATATTTCAGATTTAAACCCAATGCTGATAGGAGCCTGATAACATGAGTCCATCTGTAAACCTGAGCCATTTCTCCCTCTCGTTACTCTTGTCATGTCATAGTGAAATATGACACCGTTGCTCTGTACTGTGGCGAAGACCCACTCTGCTGCAGGTGCGGAGTGAGTGACAGGAGAGCAGAGCAGTTCTTTTCATTTGATGAAAGTGGACGCTGAAACGCATAAAATAATATGGTGTTTGCAAAGTTGTATGTCAAAATGTTAAAGATATACTTACGCCTCACTAGAATGTGTTTTGGTGTGTTTATCTGCAGAGGCCACTCTGTCTGGCTATATTTTGTTCATTCTTTGGAGCATTTCTGGGCGTCAACTTTTGGGCTGTGGGGGTGGAGTTGGGGGAAGGTGGGGTGGGGAGTTTGGGTACCCCTCAATCAACAATGCGGGCGGTGGGGCCCTCAATACACAAGTCCACAAATCCATGGAGAGTGCAATCCAACTGAATCAAAGTGAGAGGCTAAGATAAAGTGAGAAGCTAAGATAATGGTGGAGGCACAACATAAAATACAAAAATATAGCAAGGCAAAACGCCAAGCTGACAAAGCTTGTTCAAAAACGAGAGTAAATCTGGGGTTGGCGTTCACCCGCTGGTGAACACTGAAGAAGAGGATGGGGATGAAGAGTGATGTGGAGTTGGCTGGTTTTCTGTTACTGTAGGTAAAGCCGGGGTTACACTAGATGATTTTACGCACAATTTTATTCACGATTCACAATCGAGTCTGCACCAGTCAGCTCTAGTTGGGGACAGTCGGCATGGCAAGTTGGCGCAGAAATCTGTAGGTGTATGAGGGGGTACAGACTCGAATCGGCAAGTGTGCGAGGAGAACAGACTCCTCCCGACTTGAGTCGGAGCATATCAAACACGTTTGATATTTTAATGCCAATAGCCAATAGCCAATGAGAATACGTACTGCCAATAGCCAATGAAAAGAGCGGGCGGGATACGTGAGTGAACAAGAATGTAGAACAGCGATGGAAGGCGTGAACAGAAGAAAACAAACTGAACTTTGGAAATGGAAGAAAGATTAATAGAACTATGGCAAGAACACAAATGCCTGTATAATGCTGGTTGCGGTGCGTACCGCAACCAGTCAGACAAAGAGAACGGTTGGGCTGCAATAGCCGAGGCTTTAACACTTAAATGTGTTTTATAGCTGGATCCATTTATCAGACAGCAGTTGGAGGATGGATGCAGATGAGCCAGCTGACCCACTGAGTGATCCAGATGAGCCAGCTAACCCACTGAATGATCCAGCTGACCCACTGAGTGAAGCAGATGAGCCAGCCGACCCACTGAGTGATCCAGATGAGCCAGCCGACCCATTGAGTGATCCAGATGAGCCAGCTGACCCACTGAGTGATCCAGATGAGCCAGCTGACCCACTGAGTGATCCAGACGAGCCAGCTGACCCACTGAGTGATCCAGATGAGCCAGCCGACCCACTGAGTGATCCAGATGAGCCAGCCGACCCACTGAGTGATCCAGACGAGCCAGCTGACCCACTGAGTGATCCAGATGAGCCAGCTGACCCACTGAGTGATCCAGATGAGCCAGCTGACCCACTGAGTGATCCAGCTGACCCACTGAGTGATCCAGATGAGCCAGCTGACCCACTGAGTGATCCAGCTGACCCACTGAGTGATCCAGATGAGCCAGCTGACCCACTGAATGATCCAGCTGACCCACTGAGTGATCCAGATGAGCCAGCTGACCCACTGAGTGATCCAGATGAGCCAGCTGACCCACTGAGTGATCCAGATGAGCCAGCTGACCCACTGAGTGATCCAGATGAGCCAGCTGACCCACTGAGTGATCCAGACGAGCCAGCTGACCCACTGGGTGATCCAGATGAAGACATTATCACCAGACATGTCCATTGCACCTGATCCAGTAGAGATGTCGCAGACAAGCACTTCTGGCAACACCAGCATCCCTTCAACCATAGCACAACGGTCCTCAAAGAAGAGACGAAAAGAGGATGTTGAGTCTGAGAAACCTTTGGTGTTAAAACAAATATCTTCTGTTGTTGCAGGTGCTACGCGATCAGTGGATAGTTTATATGGGCAAAAACATAAAATATGATGTCCTAAAAACTAGGGTAAAGAGAAAAATTATGAAACACCCTAGGCAAGGCAGGCAAGTTTATTTATATAGCACATTTCAGCCACAGGGCAATTCAAAGTGCTTTACATGAGACATTAAAAGCAATAAAAGAAAATGCAAGACATTATAGAAATTTAAAACAAAAAGCAGGACAAATAGAATACAGGAATAAAAGTTACAGTGCAGTTTACAGATCAACATAACTCATCTTAGAAAGCAGTGGCAAAATGAAAAGTCTTCAGGCTTGTTTTAAAAGAACCAAGAGTTGCAGCAGACCTGCAGTTTTCTGGAAGTTTGTTCCAGATATGTGGGGCATAAAAACTGGCCCAGGAGTCTGAGCAGTGTAGTCCACCGTTTCCCGCACACCCACAACCTTCATCATACCCACCGTAGTCAACATATCCACCAGCTATGTTTGGATCACCTCCGCCTGCAACACACCCCACCACCCCACCACTCCGCACTGCTTGAGCATTCCCAGCCTCAGAACTTTGCACGGATGCTCCATGATCTCCAGGAACTCGAATCATGTTTGTATGCACACATCCCTTCAATAGGTCATAGGTAAGAGTTGTATTGTTTACAGTCATTTTGGTTGCTAGTTTTTTTCTTCGTTCAAAGCCAAAGTGATAACCAAAGTGTGCAGTGTATTGTTTACTTTGTGCCTTTGAGTTAGACTGGCCACCAATGCCAGTGGTGTTAACTGGCAGAGGGGATGGAAGCGTCATCGCCCACAAACATGAAGGGTAAGACGACATCTGAGTTTGGAAGGCGGGATGTGGAGAAGTCCCTGCTCCAAAGCTCTGTGGGAATCTGAGTGGGCAAACAGACCTCCATCGAGGCCCTGGCCTGGGTGGCCACACGGACCTGAGTGGGCAAACAGACCTCCATCCGAGGCCCTGGCCTTGGGGCCCACACGGTCACACAGGAACCTACAATGAAGGAGAGAAAGAAAAGCAGCATACAGTCACTTGAGAGTCCCTGCATCACCAAGGACACACACACACACGCAAACACACACACACACACACACACCTCTTTCCCTACCCTCCCTTCCCTCCCTTTAGCTTGACTCTTTTTCACCTACAGCCGACTTTCCTCAAGCTCTCATCTCACCTGTAATCAGCGTCTACAACGGCCATCATCAGGACAGAAAATCTGCACTTGTACTTTCGGTAAGTACTCCTGTGTGTCGGTGGCTGAATATGAAAGGGTTTGCCATCGAGGGAGCCCAAGCAATTTGGAAACTGCCACTTTCGCTCAAATTCCTCAGCAATCACACTCTGCCTCAGTTTTTGGTGTCTGCAAATAAGTTCAGGAGTTATTTGTGAGGTCATGCTGTATTAGGGCCATTGTAGATGCTGATTACAGGTGAGATGAGAGCTCGTTTGTAATACATCGATATTTTCAAATATGGAGGCTTACTTTATAAACATCTATGCTCTATATAAACATCCAGGGGTGAAAATTAACTTTTTGGCTCATGGTGAGTCACCTGCCAAGGGGACTGTAGATGAAAAAATCTACCGGCCAAGTATATCTTTTTTGCAGATAGCCTTCCGAAATCTAGTCGCCAATTGGAAATTTTACCTGCATTTGGCCGGTGGCAGGTGTTAATTTTCAGCCCTGTAAACATCTATGCAATTTATTGATTGATTGATTGATTTATGACATATTAATTAGACGGGGGAGGTCTAGATGTTAGTGCAATAGAGCAATGTTCAATAAACACAATCACTGTAGCACTTAGCGAAGCAACTATACACTGTGCCCAAGACAAATTAGTCCAGTTAACATGTCATAAATGGCCAAGCCTACCTTCAGACAGTCATATTGTAGCACCTGATGCAGAGTTTCACAGGTTTCACACACATTCTTGGACATGTTGCATGCCCACACCCTGTATTGGAAGCTCGGTGACTTGAATGATTCACCTTTGGGAGAGAATTAAAAAAACATTTAGGAAACTATTAGGAAACATGTATCGTTTGTATATATGGCAAAGCATAAAAATAAGTCTGCTAAATCTAAACAGTAATTTACCTTATAACCATTATGTCATTAGCCTGTTTCATTAACGTTATTCTAATCTAGAGCATCATATCTGTTGCACCTAGCTAGCTAGCATAGCCATATCCTAGCATTGGCATGTAACATTACCTAAAGGTAATTGATTCACTCACCTCCAACTCGCTCTGCAGTATGTAGAGTCCACACTGCCATCGTCTATCCCTCCACAACTTTATCCAAGCCCATTTAGTTTGTTCTTCTTTTAGGTTTTTCGGCACAGATCCCAGATAGCAAGCGGATGTGTAATGATTCTGGGCCATATATGGGCCGGAACTAAGCGACAAGGGCCAGATCTGGCCTGTATATGGCCCAGATCCGCTTGCTATCTGGGATGGTTGCGCATATAAACGCAGCAACTAGCACTCTGGCTTCCATGTCTGTTTACTCTTCAAACGCTTGCTGTCGCGAGTGTTATCGTGAGAGTTTGGTGCGTTCAGTTGGCCTCAGTTGGATTGACAAATCGTGTACTCCGTGATCCCTCATGCAGTCGTTAAATGTATGATAGCCAGTCTTTGTCATCAGAAAAAAATCTGCTGAAGTCAGTCGGTTAGTGTATGCTCCAAATCTTTTCATAATCGGTAAGGACTGTTAATGTCGTCTAGTGTAGCCTCAGATTCGCTCTTACTAACTACATGCAGGGGGTTATCTTTCGTACAGTAGCCAGCCAGCTGATAGCTAGCCAACCAGCTAAGTTAGTTAGCTAGGCTAGCTGGTGTCGTGCCAATGTGTACTCCTGATAAGATAACCTTATAAAGTGTCTACCCTCCAGTGTATTTCCCTTGAGCTGTTTGATGACATAACGTGTTTTCTCCAGATAGAAAGAGGTTTCCCCCGATAGACGAAGTTTGAATGTTCACAACTGACAAATACTACTAATTATACCTTTAATGACAATAATTAAGTTAATGATCAATAATATTCAAGAAAAAAGACAGTCCAGCTTGGTGATGTGATGAACACTGTTGTGAAAACGGTAAACGTAATTCGAGCCTGAGGGCTTTACCACAGAGAATTTCAAGCGTTTCCATCTAATATAAAGGTCTGCTTTCTGTCCCCAGAGTTAAAACAAAACATGGAGAAGCAGCGTTCAGTTTTTATGCCCCACATATCTGGAACAAACTTCCAGAAAACTGCAGGTCTGCTGCCACTCTTGGTTCTTTTAAAACAAGCCTGAAGACTTTTCTTTTTGCCACTGCTGAGTTATGTTTATCAGTAAACTGCACTGTAACTTTTATTCCTGTATTCTATTTGTCCTGCCTTTTGTTTTAAATGTCTATAATGTCTTGCTTTTTGTTTTAATGCTTTTAATGTCTCATGTCAAGCACCTTGAATTGCCCTGTGGCTGAAATGTGCTATATAAATAAACTTGCCTTGCCTTGCCTATCTGACGTCGATGCTGAATACAGGGACCTACTGTACCATTGTGAAGTGCGCTGGCTAAGTCTCGGCTCCGTGCTGCAGCGGTTTTATGCCCTGAGGTCCGAAATCGACCAGTTTATGAAAGAAAAGAACCGACCTCTTCATGAGCTGAGTGACCCTCTATGGTTAGCCGACCTAGCGTTTTAGTTGATCTTACTGGTCATCTTAACTCACTGAACAAGAGCCTACAAGGCAAAGACTAGCTTGTGCCACAACTTTATGCGCAGATGAAAATATTCTGTGTGAAACTCCGTCTCTTTGATACACAGCTACGCAATTTCAATGTTGCGCACTTCCCCACGGTGTCCGGAATCAAACATGCTTTTCCAGAGGCCAATCTTTCTGCTAAAAAAGGGAAATATGTGTCTGTGATCACATCTCTCATGACAGAATTTAGTCAGCGCTTCCAAGATTTCTCTATCATTGAGAAAGAGATCAAGCTGTTCTCGACTCCCTTCCTGGTGGATGCAGAAGAAGTGGAAGAGAGTCTGCAGAACTTATCGAAATGCAGTGTGATGATTCTCTGAAAAATCAACATCAGCTTCTCTCCCTACCCGACTTCTATCAGAGCTTGGAAAAGGACACGTTTCCTCTGATGAGACGCCATGAAAAAAGAATGATGAGTCTGTTTGGCTCCACATACATATGTGAGCAAACATTTTCACTATGAACTCTGAACAAAAGCAGACTGAGAACCAAACGGCCAACAGCCATCTCTGTGATGTCCTCCGCATCTCAACCATTAAACTTCCTCCTGACCTGCCAGCCATCCTTCAGTCCAGAGCTCAGCCTGCTGCTCCCACTGAGTGCAACATTGTTCCCATTATAGGCGAGTTAAAAACACAGCATTACACAGTATTCATGTGTTAATAAGTCCAATTAATTGATCAATTCAGTCAATTGATAACATTTTCCAACAAACATCAATCTGTTAACAAGCCCAATAACATATTTGCATAACAAGCTTGAAATATACCTACATTTTACATTTAACTTTAATATATCACCTCATATATATATATATATATATCAGTGGCGGCTGGTGACTCAAAAAACTGAGGAGGACAGGAGGAAGAGAGGCGAACCGCCCATGGGCGCCGGGGGGCACTTTCCCTCAGTCAGTTATTACTTGAAATAATAAAAGTTTTGGCCAATCACAAATAAGCAAGAAAAAAAGGCATTACGTTGATTTAAGAGAAAAGAACCCGCCCTAAGGGAGGCTAGCCTACCTTCTATACATATTTATGGGTCCTCCAGCTGCATGTTATAGATGTCACTGTTGGAGCTTTAGAATTTCAATAATGGGTTTTTATCCATAGGGAAAACCTGCTTTATGAACAAAACTGAGATAATATTAATTATGAATGAATAAATTCATATATTTCATATCTCCAAAAACGGAGGAGGACTGTCCTCCCCTACCTCAATGGACGAGCCTCCACTGATATATATATATATATATTTTATCTTTACTGCCCAGCCCTTTGTACTTTTTTCCGTATGTGACCCTCTGTGAAAAAAGTTTGGACCCCCCTGTCCTAGAGTGTATTATCATCTCGTAGACAACATAGATGAACCCAATAGAAGGTGGTTTAGATAACCGGGGGGATAGAAGGTGGTTTAGATAGCCAGGGGGATAGAAGGTGGTTGAGTTAGCCAGGGGGATAGAAGGTGGTTGAGTTAGCCAGGGGGATAGAAGGTGGGTTAGATAGCCGGGGGGATAGAAGGTGGTTGAGTTAGCCAGGGGGATAGAAGGAGGTTTAGATAGCCAGGGGGATAGAAGGTGGGTTAGTTAGCCGGGGGGATAGAAGGTGGTTTAGATAGCCGGGGGGATAGAAGGAGGTTTAGTTAGCCGGGGGGATAGAAGGTGGTTTAGATAGCCGGGGGGATAGAAGGTGGTTTAGATAGCCGGGGGGATAGAAGGTGGTTTAGATAGCCGGGGGGATAGGAGGTGGTTTAGATAGCCGGGGGGATAGAAGGTGGGTTAGATAGCCGGGGGGATAGAAGGTTGTTTAGATAGCCGGGGGGATAGAAGGTGGTTTAGATAGCCGGGGGGATAGGAGGTGGTATAGATAGCCGGGGGGATAGAAGGTGGTTTGGATAGCCGGGGGGATAGAAGGTGGTTTAGATAGCCGGGGGGATAGAAGGTGGGTTAGATAGCCAGGGGGATAGAAGGTGGTTTAGATAGCCGGGGGGATAGAAGGTGGTTTAGATAGCCGGGGGGATAGAAGGTGGGTTAGATAGCCAGGGGGATAGAAGGTGGTTTAGATAGCCGGGAGGATAGAAGGTGGTTTAGATAGCCGGGGGGATAGAAGGTGGTTTAGATAGCCGGGGGGATAGAAGGTGGGTTAGATAGCCGGGGGGATAGAAGGTGGGTTAGATAGCCGGGGGGATAGAAGGTGGTTTAGATAGCCAGGGGGATAGAAGGTGGTTTAGATAGCCAGGGGGATAGAAGGTGGTTTAGATAGCCAGGGGGATAGGTGGTGGTTTAGATAGCCAGGGGGATAGAAGGTGGTTTAGATAGCCAGGGGGATAGAAGGTGGGTTAGATAGCCGGGGGGATAGAAGGTGGTTTAGATAGCCGGGGGGACTTGCCACCACGGAGTACGGTTATAATAGGTACTTTTATTTATCCCTGAGGAGAAATCACTGTTACTTCAATGTGTGTGCATGGTGGTTTGTTTGTGCCATTGCCTGCAAATTAATGAACTATCTAAAGATTACTGTAATGAACTAAAAACCAACTAGATTTTCCAGTGTGCAACCGATGTACCGCATACCACCGACTTCCTGTGTATTCCATGTGATCATACAGGCTGATGAATGAAGTCACAATACTACAACAATCTCCTAGGATTTACTTACTCAAAGCAAAGCTATTGTTTATTATGCAAACAAATGTAAAGACCCTGTGTTCACAGACAAGCCTTTGTTTGTTTGTTTTGACTATCTCAACCATTTTCATCTCCACATAATTATATGCGTATTCATTTTTATCTCACTAGTCCCAAACACTGATAATGTCTAGAACCACAATTATTCATTATATATAGACTTTTTTTTTCTGTATTCCAAACCCATTCAATCATGTGTGGGCTGTGTAAATACACAGTAGCCTACTGGATGACTCACTTGAATCATGGTAGCCAGAGATTATGGACGTCAATCATCTCCTATTCACGAGCAGTTTGTTTGTTATGCTGATTGGCTAAACAGAGAGTATCAGCAATTATGGCCTCAATTTGTGGAACCACTTAGTCTTAATTACCTGATGCCAAGCTACACTGGCGCACGAAGGAGGTCAGCTGCTTTTTGTGTGCGTTGGGGGGTGGGGGAGTAGCAGGAGAAGGGATGAGTGATGATGGATGGACACATGGTAGAAAGATGAGAGATGAGGTAGGTATATACCTTAGTGCAATAGAGGCCGAGAGGTGGTGGTTTTGTTTAAACATTGGAGGGGACATGTGGACAGTTGGGTCTGGGGGAATAAATTGGGCGTAATTTCCTATATTGGAGTGAATTTTAGTGCACCAATTTGTGTTGGATTAGCTTGTCTGCTGGTGTCTTAGTGTAACCGAGTGAATCATGAAGTCTTGGTAAATCCTTGTGGAGTCAGTGTAGTCCTCTGAGGTCGTGGTAGCAAGTAGCTGGTGAAACTCACTCCCCTAGTGTGAAGAATGTGCTAATGACCTTGGCCGTGTTTCCCAGATTAATTTAAGAAGAATTTAGCGCTAAGTGCTTCTTAATAACATCCTTCTGAGCCCTCCTGTAAGAAGCAAACGGGTTTCCCACATTTGCTTCTTAGCCTAAGATGATCTTTCGCTAAGAATGAGTTGTAAGAATGGTCTGGAGCGCACCTCCTGTAACACCCTTCTTAGCGACCAAACGCTCACAGATCCAACCTCTCTCAACGAGACGATTGAGCAAGCTGCTGGAAAATGTTTATCTATTGGCTAAGAACATTAACAGAGCAGTAAACATGGGCTGAACACTTCATAAGAGAGACATGACTAACAGGAGAGTGCACAAATAGTTAGAGAAGTTGACTACAGTAACCTGCTAGGCCATTATGTGTTAGCTATCCCTGTAGTCTCTAATATGATATTTAAGTGAATCATATAACAAAGCACAGTGAGCACTTAGCAGAACAGGCTCATAGAGAATGCCTCAAAGCAGAGGTGGGGAAACAGAAAGCAGAGAGCCAAGGGTAAAAAGGGGTGGGGTTGTATGAAGCAATTTGAGCTGCAGTCATGCCTGAAATAAATACAGTTTAATAAGGTTTAACATCATGACCACGATTATGCTGCAACCATCCCACATCTGCATGCACACACAGTATGAGACATCCCCATCAAATGTGCGCTACCCACGGATCATTATATACAGTAGACTGCATTAACCAAGAGCTGTGCGTAATTGGATGTGATTGCCACTTGGATACACCTGTCGTCTGTCATCACACACACACACGAGCAACGGGGAATTGGTGCATTGGGTAGCAGGCCACCGCGAGTTGACCATGTATTCATGCTCTCATCAGCTGGGCCATTTTTTGTTGCTTAATTAAGTTAAACATGCAGTTTGTTGTGCCATCTTGTATGCGTCCTTTATTTCTAGCCTACCTGTCACAGAGTCTCGCATTGTCCCGTGCATCGGTGAGCTGTTCATATTTGGTGGGCGTCGCTGCAACGACTGCTGCCCTTGCAGGTTGTTGGGGTCACGACATCATATACTGTAATTGGGGGCCAAGCAGCGCAGCTGCTGCAGCCATTGTGTTTGTACGTTTTCTTCTTCTTTCTTTCTCTTTCTTTCTTTTTTTATTTCTTCTGCCATGGGAGTCTATGGCAGCCTATAGAACCGTATGGTCAAAAGTTGTGAAAATTGGCACACTCATTCTGGAAAGTGCCCTGACCCTCCTCACCAAGTCTTATGTCCACACCTCGCCCTCTCTAGCGCCACCAACGTGTCAAAGTTGGAGGTGCATTTATGCATGCAGCTTTTCTTCAGCAAGTCCAATTTTCAAACTTCAGGTGTCCTTCAATTCCTTGGCTCAAGCCGGATTCAACGCACTCTATGACGTCATTGTGGCCATCTTGGATTCTCCGCCATTTTGAATGATGCGCAAAACCCTTAAAATGTATCTCCTCCTAGGAACTTTCACCAATCTGGACGAAACTCGGTGGATGTCATCTATACACCAATGTCTACAAAATATTTACAGAGATTTCCGATTATCCATTGCGTTCGCTCGTGACAGCCAATCAAAATTGGTAGAAAAGCTGCAGCCAGGGTCTTCTTCAGGCCTTGTACAGTGCATCTCTCCCTATTCTATAGGGTTAATGTCTATTGTACCTTGTCCCCGTCTTAAAAATAAATAAAAATCAGAAATCAAGCGACACGACATTGACATCACCGTCCACCAATTAACTAGGCTATGCTATAGTACAGTTCATTACATGAATGCAGTAAGAACAATTTGCAAGTAACATATCACATTCCATAATACACATAAATAGGGCATAGGAAAACAACAAAATCTGGATAATTGGGCACAGTAGAATTATATTCTCATATCAAAACACTGAGAAAAAAAACTAATTATGATGAAAGAGGCCACTAGCTACTAACATGCCCGGAAAACCAGGCTAAAAGAACATAACAAAAATGTTACATCACACAGTACAGGCTGGATAGCACGGATACTTCACTTTAGGGACGGGACATCTCCCCTGCGATACTGAGGGGGACACGTCCACTCACCTCCCCACCCCACACCCCCAACCCCCCCCCCCACCAAACACAAATCTATATCTATTGATCCATAGCGACATATGGACCATGTTACCAGTAAGTTTGAACTAATCTGTTTTGAATCAGCATATCTTCAGCCAAGGTCCTAGTAGATAGGATAATTAGTTAAGTTATTTCACCTTTCTCCTACGCTGGTGTGCAAGCTTCGTCAGGGTGAGGCTTTTCTGACCAACAGTTGGGTACACTTGAGGTAAAATAAACATTGTAGGAGATTTTGTCAGAGAGCTGTTGGCTAGTAAAAGGCTAAGCCAAGCCCATCTCTGGTGCAAGAGAGGAGAACATGCATGTCTCAAGGTGACTGAGATACTGCAGTGAAATGCTGAAACCAATAGGGGTCAGACTTATTCACAATGTGAATCAGCTTCACTTTTATCAACTTCACTGGCTATTTCCCCCAAAGTGACACTTTTATCATTCTTACAAACGTACGCAAACGCAAAACACAGGCTTTGGATTGGATGTTTTATAAAGATCGTAAGATCAAAAGACATAAATAT
Organism: Borostomias antarcticus; assembly: GCF_949987555.1. NCBI lineage: Eukaryota > Metazoa > Chordata > Actinopteri > Stomiiformes > Stomiidae > Borostomias > Borostomias antarcticus. The sequence continues at coordinate 1,458,105 of NC_140235.1, read as the reverse complement.
GTCAATATTTGCTCCATCATCATGGCACACGATTCATAATTACCGGCGATTCTGTGCTCGTTAAGAGCCTCGTCTGATCTCTCATTGCCTTGTTGATAATGTGTGAATCCATACGCAGCATTGAGCTGTGCATACCCACACAGATTTCACAGTGAATAATCACGTACCTTTAGCAGATTTGCCCAGTTACATGAGATTGTTACATGATGTTGCTGGGAATATCTCAAAGGCAGTCCAGGAGGTATTTATATACTGGCTGTAATTAACAGAATCAGTGTGATGAAGAGGAGGGGGGTAAAAAAAAAAAAAAGCTGATGAAGGCTAGGCTTCCGCACTAGTGGTGTAATTACCGGAATCTGAGAGACCCCCGACTGAGACACCCCCGACTGAGACACCCCCGACTGGCACTGATGAGTCATCGGGGTCATTGATCAGCAGGGTGGAATCCTCAGGGACCTCAGTCATCATCATTTAACCCTTCATCTCTCCCTCTATCTCTCTTTCTCCTCTCTCCCCCCTCTATCTCTCTCTCTCTCTTAACCCTTTATCTCTCCCTCTATCTCTCTCTCTCTTTCTCTCTCTCTACCCCCCTCTCTCTCCCTCTCTTTCTCTCTCTCTACCCCCCTCTCTCCTTCTCTCTCTCCCCCCTGCCTCTCTCTTTCTCTCTCTCTACCCCTCTCTCTCCTTCCGTCTCTCTCTCCTTCTGTCTCTCTCTCCCTGAACCCTTTCTCTCCCTCTCTCTCTCCCTCTGTCTCTCTCTCTTCTTCTGTCTCTCTCTCTCTCTCAACCCTTTATCTCTCCCTCTCCTTCTCTCTCTCTCAACCCTTTATCTCTCCCTCTCTCATTCTGTCTCTCTCTCTCCTTCCGTCTCTCTCTCTCTTAACCCTTTATCTCTCCCTCTCCTTCTCTCTCTCTCTCAACCCTTTATCTCTCCCTCTCTCTCTCTCTCAACCCTTTATCTCTCCCTCTCTCCTCTCTCCCCTGTCTCTCTCTCTCTCTCTCTCAGGTGTAGTGTGCTGTGGTTGTTGCCATGGCTCCGGCTCTGTCCTGGTGTTCTAATGAGAGAGGGGAAGTGGCTTGGCTGTGCATACTGATAAAGATAGACCGCCGATTCACTCCGTTTTTTAATAGAGGATTAGTGCACTATAAGCTGTGGGTTGAGCAAGGACAGGTACTGCTGATGGAGAGAGGCTTTTCATCAGTGTCCCCGAGAGTGGCTCTCCAGCTCTGGACACATGGCTCTGGGTGATTACAGCCCATCTGTTCTAATACACGTTTGGAGAAAAAAGCAGTGTGACGAAGATTTGTTGAGTAGATGCAGAAAACGATTTGACGATTAGATGCAGAAAAATTAATTCGTGTTTTATTCCGAGCCGACTCGATTATTATAATGCACTCTTCGCTGGCATCCCACCAAAAACCACTCGTAGACTTCAGCTCATTCAAAACTCTGCCGCCCGACTATTAACAACAACCAAGAGAGCACATTAGACCTGACATAGCTGCTCTAATTGGCATTCCATTAACATTTAGAGTTGGTTTAAAGGTCCTCCTTATAAACAGAGCCCCTAATGGGCGAAGACCAAGCGACATTGTTAACTCCCTTGTCAACTACGAGCCTTCAAGAACAGTGTTCATCCACTGCTGGTTTACTAGAAGTTCCCAGCAACAGTGGGAAGAGGATGGGGAGTGCAGCCTGCATCAATTATGGCCCAAAGCGAAGGAACACAATACCTATAGACATCAGGGTCAGTTCGTCAGCTCGGTGACACATACACACTCTGTTATACCTGTTCAAAAGTGTACTATCCTCAAATTAATTTCAATAAAAGCATTCAGCAAAATGTATGAATGAAAACAGAATCAGAATTTGTTTTATTGCCATTGTAGTTTTTCAACATACTAGGAATTTGCTTTCGGGCGTTGTGCATAACATGGAGACAACATTGGACAGGGTGCAGGTACCACACAGGACAGTGCAAAGACAGGACAGTGCAAAGACAGGACAGTGCAAAGACAGGACAGTGCAAACAGCAAGTACAAAATCCTAGTACAAAATAAGAAATGTTAAAAATCAATGTAGAAAGGGTAATGCGGTCATTGCTAAATACAGTGAGTGTGTTGTGTGATCAGGGTTTTTCCTGCATAGAGGCGGCAGCCTCCAGCTCTCGACAAAAAAAAAACAAGACCGGTCAACCTGCGCACATTTTGCATAGTAGGTACTATTTTTTGTTTTCCATTGATTTATGTTGTAAACATGTAATCTGTGTGACCTTGAAATATAATTTGGAGCGCATAATTGTTCTGGTGTGACCTTTTTTTCCATTCAGACGTAGGAGGGTCGCAGAAACAAGATTTTGACTGGGACAAAACTCTCGACTTCACGAATCGATCTACCACAAGTTCTCAAGCTCTGGTTATAGAACAGCCCATGCTTTCTCTATGGGAGCCTCTTCTCCATCCATTTATATAACATCAGGTCTACGGTGTAGCCTACAGTACATGTTGGGCCTGACAACCTACATTATAGTCACAGTGCCTTGATATGCCCTCACAAATGTTCTAGGCTGTTTGCTATTTAGAAATAAACACAATGAAGTCAGATTATGTAGGTTAATACAGTTAGGCAGACAAGCTAATGAAGCACACATTAGTGCATAGAAAATTCACCAGAATGCAGGAAATGAAGCTTTTGATGCCCCAAATTTCCTGGAGGAAGACCCCCAAACCCCCACTTAAGGTACCTTTTCCCCCCAAACCCCCACTTAAGGTACCTTTTCCCCCCAAACCCCCACTTAAGGTACCTTTTCCGCCTCATTCTGAGCCAGGAAAAACCATGGTAATGTGTATGTGTGTGTGTGTGTATGTGAGTGTGTGTGTATGTATGTGAGTGTGTGTATGTTTGAAGAGGTTGCCATCAAACAGATTTACCCTTTGATCTCTGACCCCACGGGTATTGTGAGAGAGGGGAGAATAGAGACGCTTTAAAAGTTCCCAAACCTTAAAAATTAGGACACTTCCCCTCCTCCTCCCCCTCCTCCTCCCCCTCCCTCCTCCACCTCGCATGCCCGCCCTATTGACTGATTCCTGAAAACAGTGTTAATATTTAATGTGGGTTCAGCGCCCTTGCCGGCGCCCTGTGGAGACAGCGTCGGCCGTAATGGAAGGGGACAGTCTAGACGGTTTGTGAGAGCTGCCCCTTCCGAGGTGCACACACCGCCCCGAAACTGTCCTTCATTATCACTCCATGAATGTCTGTCATCACCACACTGGTGCTCAAAGCTCACCTGCGAGGTTTGAGAGTGGACCTTGGCAATTGAGGTCATTTAAGGAGATGTTGGATTGCACTGAGGAGAGAGGAGCTCTTTCACATTCATATCAGGGCTCCCTTTATCTTCTCCAGCACCAGGGTTTTTCGGTGTATATGAGAGCAGCATAATGCACAACTTATACAACCGGCTTTGAAGGCTTAATTAAGTTTTTATCAGTATTATATGGATTTGCTGCAAATTATTCATTAGCAAAATGCCAAATATAGTACCAAGGTTATTATCGTTGCTCATGTTGGGGGAAAAGTATGTCCCACTACTTTATAGCCCTGTACTAGTTGTGCTCTAGCTTTTCTACATCTGCACGAATCATAACATGTATTAAAACATATCCTGACATATACACATTTACCCAGGGTGCATTGCTGGTGTGGGCAGACCCAGTGGCTGTCAGAGGGTCTGCTTCATGCCCAGAAACAACAGCTTGTCTCCTAAGCCCCTCCCCTAGCCTCTGGTTGGCAGATCGTCCGTGGGCGAGACAGAGCAGTTATGAGACTCTCACAGCTGTCACGGACAGGAGGACAGAACAGCGGTATGGGCTCTGAAAGTAACCTGTCCTCGTCTGACCCTTGCAGGGGACATCGCGGGACAGAGGTCAAGACACCTTAGCCTGCTGTGTTTTGATCATCCAAGTGTTATTTATTTTTTTAAAGATATTTTTTAGGGCTTTTCAGCTTTAATGTTATAGGACAGTGTAGAGAGACAGGAAATGTGGGAGAGAGAGAGAGGGGAGGACATGCGGCACAGGACCCGAGCCGGGAATCGAACTGGGGTCCGCCGTGCGAAGGACTAGCCTTCATATGGTGCGCGCCTTACCAGGTGAGCTACCGGGGCGCCCCCCAAGTGTTATTTTTTTTGTATTTTCTTGTCAACTACCACGCAAGCGCAACGATGGCCGCGCCCCGAGGGTTTGATCCGCTCTGTTTTTGTTGTTGTGTGAATTCGAGTAATTTCGTGTTTTGCGATAAAACTAGCAGGTTCTTCACCAGAGAGGAACTTGTGAATATGAGGTTATCAACCCCTGAGGACTTGATACCCAATTTTTCTCATCGCTACCGTGGAAATATTGGACATTTTGGTCAAAGGCGCTCTGACTACTGTCCATTCAGCCAGGCGGAGACAAAGAGGGAAGAGACAGAGCTCTCGTTGGTCTACGGTGACGTGGAACTCACACAGCACTACCAGGTGTTTCCTATTAAATGTTCGCTACCTTCGGAATAAAATGGATGAACCCCAGCTGCTAGTAGCGAATTACAAGGCCTTTTCCTCATCCGCTGCCCTGGCCTTTACCGTGACCTGGTTGAATGTGTCAAGCCCGGACGCTGAAGTACACTCATTGAGTCCATCCTCACCTCCTCCTTCACCACCTGGTTCTCAGCCCCAACAGACAAAGACAAGGGCAGACTGCAGTGCGTCATCTCATTTATAAACTCATTCTTCAATGAATAACATTCATGTTTTTCCTGGCTCAGAATGGGTCTTTGGGGGGATGATGCACACACATTTTTTGGGGGAAATCTCAGTTTTATGCCGACTAGCCTACCAGCATATTTAGGCCTTTATTCTTTGCTGTCGTTCTGACTGAGCTCACTTTTCACAATCGCGGGAAATCTCCTGACATGACACAAAATGGACATGAAGACAAAATGTTTAAAATACTGATGACCTGTCTTAATTATCTCGATTTCTAGTGGTCCAAACCATGAACAAGGCAAGAAAGAGGGATGGGCTGCACTTGAAACAAGATATCAAACACATGTGGAGAGGATTTGAACTGCTATTTTTATTCACAATTTTAGCATTTTGGCACTTTTGATTTTCCTTTGGCTCTGGCTAAAATCTATTTGGGGGGCACCAAAAAATCCTCTATGCAGGAAAAACCCTGACATTTGAAGTGAATTTCAACAAAAAATGATCTAGCCACAAGCCATTGAGGGGCAAACGGGAGGCTATGCCTAAAGTTGTTTGGACGTTGTTTGGATGTTCTGGCTTAGAGTACATAAGGTGTCAGATGTCCATGCGTTACATGTCTTTAGATGCGGCGATGCGTTTATTTAAATCAGCATCCATTCATAGTTCAGCAGCACACACCTTATGCATAGATAAACAGCGTTGTCCATATTGTTGTCCATATCCAATTCCAATGTGTCCATTCATCGAATTAGCCATTAGCATGGTGAATAAAAGAATGCTTTGTGCTTCCCAAAACGTGCATCTCGGAACACAGATGTAGTAAGTCTAGTCTATTTGTAACCAAGATCCCAAAAGCCCAGTATTCATGCTTGCACTTCATGCAGGCCAAACACAATGTGGCTTCCCAAGATATCAGGAGATTGAGCATGTAAAGTGCCCCAGACAAGGAGACATCAATCTCCTTTAAATGAACATGTCTTTCACACGAATAGTCCGTAGCCTACTTAAGACTGCTTAGTTCTCACACGTGAGAACCGTGGCGAATGCCAGAATCTTCTTGGAAACGGTGTGAGTGGAGTCTAAGAAGACATGTTTCCTAAGAAATTCTTAACTTTGTTGGTGAATGAGGCTCATTCTTTGTATGACACACAACGCATATGCATAATACAGTTAATATACTCGATGTCAAAAGAATGATGCATTTTGAACAGGGTGTTGTACGTGCCACAATGTACTGTGCGTTAATGAGCTGTGCACCAGTGATCCATGTTCAAACGTCATGTTCTGTTCACCCGAGCAACATGAAACAGTGGTAGCTGTATCCTCTGAAGGTTTAAGACTGGCATCCTAGGTGATTTGCAGGCACGCCTTTGAATGCTAAGCCGGCACCCGAGGGGGCTTCCCTGGCCTGTCTGCGCCAATGTTCTACCTCCTGCTGTGAGCGCCAGAGCTAGTGGCCATTTAGCATCTTAATCCCTTTTATCGGGAATATAGATATGCACCTCAGGCTTATGCAAATACCCAAATACTAGGAATTGTAATATAAATGTGGAGTAAAACACACACATTCTCACCCACTCTTTCCATTCAGTTGTTGCGGAGTAATTTCCTTTGTTTGGTTTACTGAGGCGTTGAGTACGGTGCTGTAGGGGTTAGCTTGGGTAATGTAGCATTTATCATCCAGATGTTGAGTAGGAAAATGGACAAGAAGCTACAATCTGTTTCAGTAGACCTTAAGGAGCAAACTCTAATTGAGCAGACAATCACCCTTTTGTTACCTTTTGTTCTGTTAATACTGTAGATTCAGAATGTCACTGGGTTTCTGATATCAGTTGTTTTAATGACCGTGTTTAGACTTGGTTTTAAAATGCATTTTGGACAATCAGATCCCAAGTGGACAGTGCTAAATACAAGTGTAAACGACCATCAAAATGCATTGTGAAACGTTTATTCAAACCACTTGCCAAGGTGGTCTGGGACGCATTTGAGCACATATCTTTAGTAGTCTAAACGCTAATGCGTCCTGATGCATCCCCGACAAAGATGTAATGAAAATGAAAAGACATCATCAATGCAGGATACTTTTTCTCCTTTTTCACCTTCTCCTGCACTCTTTTTCCAAGTCGCAAATGACAATCAAAACAGTTGGAAAAAGTCCTACTATGTTCATTAGTTCTTCAAACATATCCGGTTGCGTGGATTGCACTTTTTTATCTGCTCAAAGTCAAACCGACTAATTATTGATTTGTTCACACGGAACAGCTGTGTGACACTCACGCACACAGACAGGAGAGAGTTACTATGGTTACTAAATGAACACAAGTGGTCAGCTGGACACATTAGGAGACGCATGATAGACACAGGTGTAAACGACGATGCGTCTCGCGGTCCACTTGGGATCTGATCGTCCAAAACGCATTTTAAAACGCAGTCTGCTGAAACTGAAACTATCGACCGTGGTGCTTTTATGTTTTGACCAGGGCCTCTGGTACACTTGCTTTATGCATTTCAGAGACACAGAACCAGCAAAGCATGCTTGATCTGTAAGCACTGTGGGTGGACAGCTTCACGTACCTCTGCAGGGAACACAACACAACACACACACACACACACAGGGATCTGTCCCAGTTTGCTCCCCGTCGGCTTCTGCAGGCCGTGTTTGAAGACACTGGTCCTCGTTCACCATCTACACCATTTTGTGTTCTCGAGGAAGGTCCTAAGAAAGGTCTACGTCAGATTCATGAACGTGTTTTTAAACACAGAATCGGTCACACCCGCCTTCTTATAATGATGAATCCCATTGTCCTCGTAAATTGAAAGTGTGTGCCAATTGTTCCTAATTAGCATAGGTAAATGCCCTGCCAATCCCCATGAAAAGGCATGAGACTACAGATGTGAACATATGTCGTTGAGCAAGCGTAGAGGCAAAGCTTTGAGCGTGCACGGAGCAAAGATGTGGCGTGCAAATACTGTAAGCGTTTATACTAAACAGATGTTATTTGGCTCAAAATGAATAATTATATTTGTGTGATGATTCATTTCTTTTCGAAATAAAGTGTATTCTTCTTTTGCAAAACATCTCTTTGTGCACTCAAATACTGAAGCGATGTTAATAATGTATTCTAATAATTAAGAAAAGAGTAGTGGAGAATGCCAAGGTTCATCTTTTAAAGTCCAAGCTGGTTACTTTTATTCCAAATCGTTTACGAGTTTGCAAAGTCGGGCTCAAAGAGAAAGGAACATCCAACAAGTCGTGATTATCATGAAAACAGAGCATTATAAACAGTGTGGGTGTGACCATACCTCCATATGCAAATACTTCACTAGCCAATCATCAGTGAGTAGGCTAGGTCAGAGGGTCAACAGCTGAAGTGAACATTTACAGAGATCAGAGAGAGCTGGGAGGAGGGGACCCCTGGGGAGGTCTAGCTGGGAGGAGGGGACCCCTGGGGAGGTCTAGCTGGGAGGAGGTGACCCCTGGGGAGGTCTAGCTGGGAGGAGGGGACCCCTGGGGAGGTCTAGCTGGGAGGAGGGGACCCCTGGGGAGGTCTAGCTGGGAGGAGGGGGCCCCTGGGGAGGTCTAGCTGGGAGGAGGGGGCCCCTGGGGAGGTCTAGCTGGGAGGAGGGGACCCCTGGGGAGGTCTAGCTGGGAGGAGGGGGCCCCTGGGGAGGTCTAGCTGGGAGGAGGGGGCCCCTGGGGAGGTCTAGCTGGGAGGAGGGGACCCCTGGGGAGGTCTAGCTGGGAGGAGGGGACCCCTGGGGAGGTCTAGTTGGGAGGAGGGGACCCCTGGGGAGGTCTAGCTGGGAGGAGGGGACCCCTGGGGAGGTCTAGCTGGGAGGAGGGGACCCCTGGGGAGGTCTAGCTGGGAGGAGGGGACCCCTGGTGAGGTCTAGCTGGGAGGAGGGGAGGTCTAGCTGGGAGGAGGAGGGGACCCCTGGGGAGGTCTAGCTGGGAGGAGGGGACCCCTGGGGAGGTCTAGCTGGGAGGAGGGGACCCCTGGGGAGGTCTAGCTGGGAGGAGGGGACCCCTGGGGAGGTCTAGCTGGGAGGAGGGGACCCCTGGGGAGGTCTAGCTGGGAGGAGGGGACCCCTGGGGAGGTCTCCTGCCATACAGGATTGTTTAGGCCTGGGGATAGAGGGGCCCGGGCGATAAACAGAGGACAGCGCTCTCTCTACCGGGCTCGGTGGCCTAGTGGTAGAGTGTCCGCCCAGAGACTGGGAGGTTGTGGGTTCGATCCCCGGCCGAGTCATACCAAAGACTATAAAAATGGGACCCATTGCCTCCCTGCTTGGCACTCAGCATCAAGGTTTGGAATTGGGGGGCTACTGTACATCACCAAATGATTCCCGAGCGCGGCACCGCTGCTGCTCACCGCTCCCCCAGGGGATGGGTCAAATACGGAGAACACATTTCACACACTCAGGTGTGCGACACTCAGTGGAACTTAGTTAGTCTATAAGACAGGATTCACAGTGTAGATTTCCTATGACAATGTCTTGAGCAGAGAATACACTAATTTGACTGTATCTATTACAGGCAATCAAGGAAACGATGGTCTCTATGTGTCAGGCTCATGTGAGAAAGAGCGAGAATAGTCCCTCACGTCCAAAATAGTCATCCTTTAATGACTATTCTGTCCCTGGGGACTCATGAAGGACTGAGTTCTGTCCCCACCCCTGCAGAAAGGGGGGAGGACTTCAGCGAGCATCCACAAAGGACTTCTCACTTCACCAGTTGTGAACAGAAATACATGTGGATCGCTGGGGGGGGGGGTTTGAAGGGGAGGGGCTACAAAGCCGAGCAGACCACACTGCTAAAATAAGGTTGTGACACAAATACAAAACCGCAGGAAATCTTGCTCACAGCTTTCTACACAGTGGTTCAAGTGCTCTAAATATCTTTCTCTCTTTCTCTCTCTCTCCCTCCCTCCCTCTCTCTCTCTCTCATTCCATCAACTCCTGTGTGTGTGTGTGTGTCTGTGTGTGTGTGTGTGTGTGTGTGTGTGTGTGTGTGTGTGTGTGTGTGTGTGTGTGTGTGTGTGTGTCATTGTTTGATGTTCTGTTCCTCTTAACGTGTGGACAGCTCTGAAGATAGTTCTAGAAAACTGATTCAAGGTGAGATATTTATGAAAAGTCTGAGTTAGAATCCAACACTTTCACTGGCATTTGGCTCCCACTGATTATGTGACTAATGGAATGTAAATCAGAATTCATCTGGGTGAGCACATCTTCTGAAACAATGATTGCTGTGGACCTTTTCTGTGTGTGTGTGTGTGTGTGTGTGTGTGTGTGTGTGTGTGTGTGTGTGTGTGCGTGTGTGTGTGTGAATGTAATTTTGTGCTCACATGAGCAGCATGTACGTCACAACGTCACATGAATGCTTGAAAAAGCGCCATTGCACGTATGTGCATTAGGGATGTTAACAGTTAATCGAATATCGATTAATTGCCGATAAGAATTTACTCGAGTAAGATTTGGTTACTCAATTAATTGCTTGTTAATGGAACTGAACTTTTGTTCACGGAACGTTGCGTGAAATGTAATGATGATTTAGGGTCTGACTGCACATGAGGGCGCCACGGCATGTAGCGAAGGCTAATTGGGAAAATTTCAAGGACACAGCAGAAGAAAACGCAAAAATTAAGCGAGCAAAGCGAAGTCCAGCATGGGACGTTCTTATCAATTAATCGACTATTGTATGTTAATGTTAACAGTTATCGATTAGTGAAATTCCTTGAAATTTGCAACCTTAGTGTGCATGCATATGTGTGTGTGTGTGTGTGTGCGTGCGTGCGTGCCTGTCTGTCTGTGTGTGTGTCTGTCTGTGTGTGTGTGTGTGTGTGTGTGTGCGTCTGTGTGTATTCTGGATGGCTATGCCTTACCATGGCTGGTGATTCTTAATAGGAGCGGTATCCTCCAGCAGTCTGTCTGTGCAGCGGTAGGAAGCTGTGGACAGAATATTGATAGAGTCACTATAGGGTCACTCACACTCACAATCACTATAGGGGGCATCTTTGATCTTAAACGCCTGGCTTTGCCTTCAGCACCTCATCTGAATACAGTCCAACTCAGCCTGGGAGCCTGCTAATGCATCACGGCCTGACAGTAAAGACCTGCCTTCTCTGGCTGCCCACATCCGCCCAAACCTCACCCGTACGTGGCCAGGATACCGATTTCACTGATGAGAAACCTCACGCAAGGCCTCATGGGAAGTCAAGCGAACTTGAAGTGCTGCCTGATTTGAACCTCCTGCCACTCTGGAATCCTTCTAGGCTCTTTGCACAAGCTCCACTACTTCCTGAAATTCTACAGTGCATATTTATTTCCTGCCCTTGGATTGGATGGAAGTGATTAATCAGGTGTGATCAGGTGTGCCGCACGGCTGATTAATCACTTCCATCCAATGGTATAGGACAGGAAATAAGGATGCCTGTAGAATTCCAGGAAGTAGTGGAGCTTGTGCAAAGAGCCCATTAGACCCGAGTCTGGATTCTAATACAAGGATACCTTTTTGGACTCCAATACAAGGATATTTTCTTTGAAAGAGAGCCCAAGGTTTACCACATTTAACAAAACACCCCTCTTATTTCCTCTATTGTGGAGCGTGTCTAAGATGTCCGCCCCGTCTTCATCGTATCATCAAGGGGCTCTGCACGTACTACACTGATGCCTTCATAATTCATGTTTTCCAAAATTTGTTTTATGTATTATTCAGCGGATCTACCTGCGTGCTGTTCTGAGAGTGCCTCCCCTTGTGGGGTGAATTATTGATGGGCAGCCGTGCGTTTGTGGACACATTTCTCGCCGGTCACTTCCGAGGCAAGGTGCGGTACTTTCACTGTATCGGGGTCAGCAGGTAATCAAGGAGAAATGTCTTACTAACGGATTGAGGCTGTCCGCTATCCTCGACTTCAGAGATGACCCCCTCCTCCCACCCTGCAAGTTCTCCTGGGGTTTTTAATCAATGAAAATAAGCTCATTCTCAACTAGACTGAAGCTCTCCGCTCGGCAGATGCACACCGAGGTTTGACCTCTTTTCTGTACTTCTGTATAGCAGATGTAATATGATAGCAGGGAAGATTATCTATCTTCCACCCACCGGATTCCTCCAGCTTACTTACACTCTTCAATCCACTCTCCTGCAAATGTCGACTGGTGTTATAGCCCACGCCAAAGTAACTATTACATGATCGCAAACAGATGGCCGACAGATGGAGGATATTCCCCAGGATGTGGATAAAGAGTCACAACTTTGTGGGGGTGGTTGTACATATCCAGTGTTAACATGGACAAGATGGCAGTTTGGGGAAAGAACTATTTTATCCAAAGTGCCTTTATTTTATCCAAAGGAACAGTCTGTTTACTGTATAGGCCTATTTTCCATCAAATAATTCAGCCGGTTACATTAAATGGCATCATACAAGCTCTCAATGCACACTTTCAACATAGCCATGAAGGAAAGCACACACAGTGCCATTTCTAACAAGTAGGTCTACCCTCATCACACACTACACACACACAAACGATCAACACTGCTACATACACCAACGCATCATAGTCCTCAAAAATGTTATCTTTGGAATATGTACTGTAAATGGTCGACCAAACATGTAAGTGGTCGACCAAACATGTCACATCAGCATTAAGACAAACATTCAAAGCAGTTGGTGAGAGATTTGATTAAAAAGAGACCTTAAGAGCTCTGAATTCCTTCTTTTTGAGTTGAGAAGTCCGCAATTGCATCACTGAATTCTTACCAACCACGTCCAATATAGGTTCCATGCACTGCTTGCTAACATAGCTCTAGCACTAGCCTAGCCCTAGCCTAGCCCTAGCCCTCGCCTAGCCCTAGCCTAGCCCTAGCCTAGCCCTCGCCTAGCCTAGCCCTAGCCTAGCCCTAGCCCTAGCCCTAGCCTAGCCCTAGCACTAGCCTGGCCCTAGCCCTAGCCCTAGCCTAGCCCTAGCCCCGATGTGACCCCAGAGATACGCTGTCGCAATGCTGCCACCAGCAGCGTCAAACTAGAAAAAGTGATTTTCTTTTCCTTGGACTAGTAGTAATGGACAGGGATCTTGAACTAGTAATAATGGACAGGGATCTTGGACTAGTAGTAATGGACAGGGATCTTGAACTAGTAATAATGGACAGGGATCTTGGACTAGTAATAATGGACAGGGATCTTGGACTAGTAATAATGGACAGGGATCTTGGACTAGTAATAATGGACAGGGATCTTGGACTAGTAATAATGGACAGGGATCTTGGACTAGTAATAATGGACAGGGATCTTGGACTAGTAATAATGGACAGGGATCTTGGACTAGTAATAATGGACAGGGATCTTGGACTAGTAATAATGGACAGGGATCTCCGGTTGTACCCATGTTTTGATTTAACGAGGGGGTTTCGCAATTCCCACAGCAGGAATCAGCTGAGCATGTTGGCTGTGCATCTTCCACCTGTACCTGCTTTACGTGAGTTTTTTTGTTTTTTTCGTGTGAGTTTAATGGTGCGTTCGTTTATAACTGGGAGGTTCGTTTATAACTGGGAGGTGCAAATTGCGACTTGCTACTAGGAATGATTAAATAAAACACTGCATGAACTCGCACTTCCTCGTCGCAAATTCGGATATGTTTCAGCCCCCAGTTGCCGGCTGGTGTCAATATCATATCATCATCATATCATTCGCTATAGCTCGAATGCACACAGGTCGGAGGTAGGTATTTTGTCACTTGCGACATTGCCACCTCCGACCACAAACGAGCGCACCATAAGTATTCTGATAGCTTCACATGCTGTACCAACACATTAGACCCACATTGGTCGTGTGGTGGTCTTCATTACGTTAAATCCATTTAAATCCTAGAGTCTAGCTAATTAAGCAGGTGTGCAGTCGGCTAATTAATTGAGGCTCAGCTGTTTGGCGCTGTATGAGACTCCTACTTCACAACAGAGACAAATACATGCAAGTTATAGTTTGGTAACTGAGGCTTAGGGGGCAAACAATACACTTGTTTGGTTTATGTGTTACCTGTCTGGTTATCTGTCATCACTCGGGCTCTCTGGATGAGGAGGGCCGTGGAGGAGGAGCGCGCCTCCGTTTGTGTCGCTTTTCATTATTATGACACGCTTTTAATCGAGAATCGATCGATGTCACCATGAGCCACATACAGTAGGCCTAAACAGTTAAAGAAAAAAAAAAGAAGTAACTTTCCAAAGGGCACTTGCCTTGTCCAGAGGGCAAAGGGCAGGTGCTCTAGCACCACCTCGTGTATATCTGTGCACGTCCCTGCTGGCAATACGCAATTCTTGTGAAAAAGGTGACAACACAGTCCCACTTTGTGCCTAATAGACATGCGCGAATAGAATAATGGGGATATAGCCTACTTTTGGAGGACTTTAATGCCCACAGCTCAGTGTAGCTAGATAATGAAAGAAAACAAATAAATATAAACAATACAAATAAAAGGAGGAAGAAAAAAATAGGCAAATTAATCTAGTGACAAAAAAAGATTGGTCTCTAATCATGTCAGTGAATTTTACATCTGGGCCTAGGCCAACGATTGCTGCCCATAATCTGGGCATTAGCCTACAATAACAATCAGAACGAGACCAAGGACTAGCCTATTGACTGCAGAGGCAGAGACCTACTGCATATATAAAATGGATTAGAAAAACATAATAATAATAATAACTAGAAAGTACATTTCCTGGAGTAAATGTGAGGTGGGCTAGCTGCAGCAGCTGTATGTAACAGCTACTGCTAGAACTACTACGGACCGGGCAATTTCCATGCATCCACCATTGAAGACTGTGGGGCGAATTCACTAAAGGATTGCGCAGCTTTTCCTGACGCAAAGCCTGTGCAAATAAGTCAAAAATTATGTTTGCTATTCACAAAGCCCTCGCAAAGGGTGAAATACGGTGTTAACTGCGTTGCGTTCGTCATTGCTCTGCGCCGGTGTTATTAGCTCATATTTAAATTAGGTAATATGGGCGGAGAATGTTCCCCTTTCTATGCAAATGAACATTATTGCAAAACCCGCCCAATTCACAAACATCGGCGCAAATTGCCTCACGCAGTTAAAGTGAAATTAATACCGTTTTCAGAAACGTGGTGGTATTTAAGCGCAAGGGGTGTGTCGCGGCCAGCCTGTCCGCTGATCGATGGCAGCAGTGATTGTTGCGAGGCGAAGGCATCGCAATGCCAGGCATGTTGTTCGTGAGAATATTTAGAAGAAGGTCACTTTTTGATTTAACACTAGAACCACCGCGGTAACTGTTTGGACACCAGAGCGCGCAGCTCTTCAGCCAACTGGAGGATGAAGTCGCGTCTGGGGAGGCTCAGTTGACTATGCGTCTCTCCACCCGTCCCCAGCGAGTCCAAGCTCCCCCAATGAATATAATGGTGCATTCGTTTATAACTGGGAGGTGGCAAATTGCGACTTTCTACTAGGAATTATTAAATAAAACACCGCATGAACTCGCACTTCCTCGTCGCAAATTCGGATATGTTTCTCAGCCCCCAGTTGCTCGAATGCACTAGATATAACTAGGTAACTGTGATATAATGGTATATAGCTCGAATGCACACAGGTCGGAGGTAGGTATTTTGCCACATGCGACTTGCCACCTCCGACCACAAACGAACACACCATAATAGCCTACATAGCACGAAACTGTGCGTATAATAGTCTATACGCGAAACTGCGCATTCCCTATAGCTGTTCATTGAACGGCTGGGGGCCGATATAGGCCTAGGTATAAATAAATAAATAAAAACATAGCCTACACAATATTTGTTTTATTTGAATGGTCTTGAAAATATTTTGCTTTTGTATCATAGGTGACGGCAGGTATCATATTCAGCCATGGATGATGACTCCCGTGCGTAATCCTTCCAACGTTGGAGAGGCGGCGTACAACTGGGCTCACATCAGGACGCGCGGTGTGATTGAGTGCACATTTGGAATCCTGAAAAGCCGTTTAGATGCCTAGATCGTACCGGTGGGGCAATGTTATACACTCCCCCAAAAGTATGCCAGATCATCGTGCTGCAACTTGCATAACATAAAATGACAATTTTTCCTTTGTTCGTCTTTTCAAATCATTCCACCTCCGTTTGCAGTCTTCCGCGTGTAGGCTACACACACCAATGGCACTGACTGATTGGGAAATTAAACCCCAAATATGATTTTTTGCTGCAGTCGTGATATTTTTTGCCGAAAGCTGTGAGACATGTTTTTGAACCTCGTCCGTGAGGCCTTCAAGTTCGCTGTCTGAAAATCGTATCTTTCTTTTTCTGTCTGCCATCGTCCAATGATATGCATACGAGTTGTAGGCCTAATGCGCTGTATGCGCAGTATTTATAGTCATTTCCTATATCAGCAGCAAATTGCACTCAGCCGCAAACACCGAATGGGCGTGTTTGCGCTGGGATATTATTAGCGCAATGTCTTTAGTGAATAGGTTTTTAAAACGGAGCACATAGCGGGCGCAACTGACGCGCAATATTATGGTGCAATTAGCGGGCGCAATTTGCTTTAGTGAATTCGCCCCTGTGTCTCTAGCCCACTCAGGGGCTGAGTTGTGGGGCCTGTGGTGTGGATAGTGGCATGCTGGTTAGGCTCCGCCCCCTTGGGTCACAGCTAGTCGGGGACAGTACAGTGACCTCCGGTCAATTTCCATGCATCCACCATTGAAGACTGTGTCTCTAGCCCACTCAGGGGCTGAAAAGTGGGTTCTGTGGCGTGAATAGTGGCGTGGCTCCGCCCCTTTTGGTCATAGCCAGTCAAGGACGATGTACTCCTCTTCGGGCTTAGTCTGGGGCCTTTTCTCGTTCGGTGTTGTTTCGCCGGTCTAGAGCGGAAGCGCGATGACGCATCGCATAATCATCCAGTCTGGACCGGAAGACGAACAGTTGTTGTAATGTTTTTACTGTAGGCTGCACATGGTGACGTTTCGAGTAGATAACATTCGCGATGGCATCACCAGGTGTAACACCGACGAACATTGTAAAAATAGATGCGAGGAGAACTACCGGTTAAGGAAAAATAAAGCAAGCGGATGTTGGAGGCGGGCTCTACAGGCTCGAGCCGGATGATGGGGCGGGGCTTAAGGCAGTGAAGTAAATAGATACCAGGCTCTCCTCCCCGAGGAGAGACTGTGACGCGAGGCTACTCTGGGCTACCCACCAGACCATAACAGTGACAGAATCGAGCCAAAACAATTTGAATATTTGTTATTGGACAATACGCACGGGCTAACAGAGCTCTGCCACACAAAGGCAAGGGATGGAAAAGTTTCCAGTGCAAAAAAATCAAAAACAGAGTGGTTGATTGGATGCAGGGCTGCCAAGTCTCACACACTGACACACACATTTCAGCCTCTTCTCTCACGCTCACACGCCACACTCTACAATTCTCACGCGGAGAAATGACCACCCGCGAAATACCAGCAGTTCAATGCCTACGGGACCTTTATTTTGAAATGACTTCAAAGAATGCTAATATGGCGCTCCAGTCGTCGTCCTTCGCGGGGGTGGGTGCTTGCGACTCAGAGCCGTCTTGGAGGGGGGGGGGGGTAGAGAGAGAGAGATGTCCGGGGGGGGGGGGGGGGGGGGGGTAATTGTGACTAAGTGAAATCTTACTCCAAACTTTTGGTCAAACTTGGCAGTTGAGGCTGCCTGTTGTTCGTACTGTAGCATCACGTACAGTGATAGTTAGCTTGACGCAGACTGTTTTGTCATCTACCGTAGTGTTCATAGTGTTAAGCCCAGAGAAAAAAACAAACAAGTCAGCCAGATTGTGGATTAGACCCTGTGATCCGGACTCCGCTGACCTCTCCCTCCTGGACTCTGTTGTCGCTGGACGCCATCAGAGGTCAGAGGGTCAACGGTCCCCGTCACGCCAAGTCCTCTGTGTCCAGATGTGACCCAGGACCCCCACCAGCTTCCTGCTTCTCCCCATCCCTACATCCCTCCATCCCTGGGATCACTGCCAGAGAGGGAGGGAGGGAGGGAGGGAGGGAGAGAGAGGGAGAGAGAGAGAGAGAGAGAGGGAGGGAGGGAGAGAGAGCAGGAGGGAGAGAGAGTTGAGAGAGAGAGAGAGAGAGAGAGAGAGAGAGAGAGAGAGGGAGGGAAAGAGTTGAGAGAGAGGGCGGGAGGGAGAGAGAGAGAGAGGGAGGGAAAGAGTTGAGAGAGAGGGCGGGAGGGAGAGAGAGAGAGAGGGAGGGAAAGAGTTGAGAGAGAGGGCGGGAGGGAGAGAGAGAGAGAGGGAGGGAAAGAGTTGAGAGAGAGAGAGGGGGAGAGAGAGAATTGAGAGAGAGAGGGAGGGAGAGAGAGGGAGAGAGAGAGAGTTGAGAGGGAGAGAGAGAGGGAGAGAGAGTTCAGAGAGAGAGAGAGGGGTTAAAACCCTAACATGACCTCAGTGTCCATTGCCTGCTGTTCCTTTTCTAAGGGAACAAGGCAGTATATAATTTAACACACACTCCACACACACACACACACACTCCACACACACACACACACACACACACACACACACACACACACTCCACACACACACACACACACACACACACACACACACTCCACACACACACACACACTCCACACACACACACACTCCACACACACACACACACACACACACTCCACACACACACACCCTTCCTGGACAAACACACTTCCACAAGGGGTTGGAAAACATTCAAACAGATCAATGTCTTCGTTGTCGTATTGGTTTCCTGAGTTGGGTTCGTCCTCTCCCCCCAGGGGTGGGGTCGTAAAAGGGGCTGTCCTTTGACCTTTGACCACACCTGGCGTGCGGGGTGGGAGGCGAACACCTCCAGACTTTGTGATTTTATCCCGGCCGCCGGTCCTTCCCCTCCCGGGATGGACCTACCCAGACCAGCGTGGGTGGGACTTAATCATCTCTGGACCGGCGTCGGAAGCTTCCGCTCATCGATGCACAGATGGGGCTTGGTGTCCTGTGCAGCGTGCGAGTGTGGCACCGAGGAACAATACAAACCTACAGGGTCAGGGACAGGGTCAAGGTCAGGGTCAGGGACAGGGACAGGGACAGGGTCAGAGACAGGGACAGGGACAGGGACAGGGACAGGGTCAGGGTCAGGGTCAGGGACAGGGACAGGGTCAGAGACAGGGACAGGGACAGGGTCAGAGAACCAAATAACCAATCAATTTGGTCAATAACCAAAACTGACAATAACCAAAACTACTTCATAGTCTAGTCCTACAATAGCTTGCAAATTTCCACAAACAAACAAGCACATTCAGACAAACAAAAGACAACTTCTGGAGTGTGGATGGTGTGTGTATGTGTGTGTGTGTGTGTGTGTGTGTGTGTGTGTGTGTGTGTGTGTGTGTGTGTGTGTGTGTGTGCGCGTGTGTGCCGTCTAGACTCGCTATGGAATGAGCACAAGATTACCATTTGTGCGTAGAATAGAATAGATTGCGTTGTTGGAGTGGAAATACAAAGATTGAACCTTAAATGTTTGTTTACTCAAGCAACTGCCATGCATTCCTGATGGCAGCTTAGAACAAAGTTAACTTTGGCATTGGAAAATAAAGCCTGCTTTATGCACCAGACTGAATACAGAACAGCAGGTTAGTAAGCACCAACCAAAGCTGTGTGATATTACTGTTTTGTGCCAGAAGAAGAAGAAGAAGAAGAAGGAGGAGGAGGAGGAGAAGAAGAAGTAGAAGAAGAAGTAGAAGAAGAAGAAGAAGAAGAAGAAGAAGGAGGAGGTGGAGGAGGAGGGGGAGGATGAGAAGAAGGAGGAAGAGGAGGAGGAGGAGAAGGAGAAGGAGAAGTAGGAGGAGAAGGAGGAGGAGAAGAAGAAGAAGAAGCAGAAGAAGGAGGAGGAGGAGAAGGAGGAGGAGAAGAAGAAGGAGGAGGAGAAGGAGGAGAAGGAGGAGGAGGAGGAGGAGGAGGAGGGAGGAGGAGTGTTCATTTCAGTTGAGAGCCAGACCTGAGGGATGGAGTGTAGCAGTGACTGACACTCAAATGCGGTTCCATAAATGTCCTGTATTCAGAAACACACTGCATGTGGCTCTAGAGGTCCGTGATGGTTACAGCTGCAGGGTTAAGTGGCATCTCCAGCTCCAACTGAAAGATCAGTTCTCCCCTCACACACACACACACACACACACACACACACACACACACACACACACTGTCTTGTCCTCTTCTCCGTTTTTCGTCTCTCCTCCTCTCCCTCCCGCCGTTTTTAGTCAGAACAGCCTGTTGGTATTCAGTTCCTGCTTTCCAAGACGTTGATGGCGCCCGACTGATAGTTCATACTGATACTGATACTACTGCTTCTGGGCACTTGCTCCCGGGCGATGACAGTCCTACTGTACAAGCATGCCTGCGCACACACACACACACACGCACACACACACACACACACTCACACACCACACACACACACACAGAAACACACACACACACGCAATGCGCTTTACAGAGAACAAGGGAGGTGGGCATACGACCCACTCTCTACATATTCCAGAGGGAAGCAAAAAACAGTAATCACGCGGGGGCCAGATAAGTGGTAATAGCACACCTCAGCCAATGCTGTAATTATGACCTGTAGTCATTACCAGGCCAGGTCTTGGGATTGGTTAGTTCTTGAGTTGTGTTTTTAGTTATTGTGCTCCTAGGGCGCGGAATGAAGACACTTTCAAATAATGCCTTTTCGGGCAAATTCAACAGTGAGATGGTGAGTTTGAGGTCGAGGTCTGTGCATATGTTGAATGGTGTTGCCATGGCGTTTGTCAGCTTGAGTGTGTAAAGTAATTGGTGTATAATGTTCCACATATCTGGAACTAACTTTGAGAAAAGTGCAGGTCTGCTGCAACTCTCAGTTCTTTTAAATCAACTGAAGACTTTTCTTTTTGCCGCTGCTTTTCATTAAATCAAATAATTATGAATATATACCCTGCACTGTAACTTTTATTCCTTTATTGTATTTTTCCTGCATTTTGTTTTAAATGTCCTTTTTTTTTTTTTTACCATTTTCATTTTATATGACCTTTTATGTGTTTCTTGCACTTTGACTTGATGCTTTTAATGTCTCATGTAAAGCACTTTGAATTCCCTTGTTGCTGAAATGTGCTATATAAATAAACTTGCCTTTCCTTTTGTATTGTTTTATTGACACCAAATGCCAGGCTAAAAACCTAGGTGTCATACTTGACTCAGATCTTAATTTTGAAACCCACATCAAGAATATTACCAAGACATCTTTTTACCACTTAAGAAACATTGCCAAGGAGCAACCGTTTCTCTCTCACGCTGACACTGAAAAAATTATGCATGCTTTCATCACAAATGATACAGAATGCTGCAGCACGAGTCCTCACTAAGACTAGACGAAGGGCACACATCACACCAGCCTTAAAATCACTACACTGGTTACCTGTCAACTCTAGAATACACTTTAAAATACTACTACTAGTCTATAAATCTCTCCACAGTCACTCACCTGAATACATTTCAGACATGCTTGTCAGGTACATGCCCAACAGACCACTCAGATCCTCAGGTACTGAACTCTTAACAGTTCCAAAAGCCAGGACCAAGAAACACGGAGAGGCAGCTTTCAGTTTCTATGCCCCCAACCTCTGGAACACTCTGCTAGAATACCTAAGAAGGGCCGAAACAATGGAAATCTTCAAGCGAGATCTCAAGACGAACCTTTTCAGTCTAGCCTATAATCACTAGCCAGGACTCTTTTTTTTTAATTAAATAATTTGATAAAATGTAAGATGCACAAAAAATCTGCAGTATAGCGTCTAAATCCAGGCTAATTCCTCTCTGTGCGTCATTCTGTACAGTAAAGCACACACACACACACACTCACACACATACACATGTATGTTGTATGTATCATGCGGCAATGCGGCTATTCGTCCCAAGTTGTACCCAGCTGCCAAGAGTGATCACGGGAGATGTCACCCGGTCTGTTCCGAGGCTTAACCAGCCATTTCTCTGTTGTCCTTCATTTATCACCTAGTTGAGACAGATCGTTGTTGTAGGAGTGACAGATCACGTTGCTAGATAACGGATGGGTCCAGGCTGGTGCCAGCCCATGTGACCTTCTCGACGCGTGACCTCCCCCGTCTCCCCCGATCCGGTACGCCATAGACACAACGATGACATCTCTTTCAGACTGCCTCCCCCCTCTGCCCGTCCACCCTCACCCCCCGAGACCCCTGGGACATGACACTTTGACACGATTTGGATGGGCTGAAGTGCTGTCTACATTCTGTACAGTATAGCTCTGGGCTGTTAAATGGGGGTGGGGGGGGGCATTATATCGTCCTCCAGTCACGGCTGGGATGTCACCCCCCCCCCTGTCTCCGTCCCTCGCTGAGCTAACTGGGGTCAGGGCCGAGTTCACTACTTCTTCCGGAGCCAAGACCCGAGTCAGACGCAGTACGCCTCAATAATGGTCCCCTGTCAACCTGGACCAGGCCGGAGATGTCCGCTACCGACCCGGACCAGGCCGGAGATGTCCGCTACCGACCCGGACCAGGCCGGAGATGTCCGCTACCGACCCGGACCAGGCCGGAGATGTCCCTTACCGACCCGGACCAGGCCGGAGATGTCCCCTGTCAACCTGGACCAGGCCGGAGATGTCCCCTGTCCACCTGGACCAGGCCGGAGATGCGGACGGTCTGTACCGTTAGAGTAACGCTGCGATCGGACCAAAAATCAGAACGGGGGGGGAACCTCTCCTCCTCTCTGGTGAATGGACTCTCCCATTTTGTTTGCCCGGTACTGTGTGTAAGTACTGTATGTGAATGTGGCCCAAACTGCTATACTGGATACTGTAGGAAGTTCTTACTGTATGGGACATGTGAGTATTACTATATGGCAGTAATGCAAGTATTATCTTCTGGAAAAAGACAGTTTTATCGGATAATTTCAGGCAACAGGCTTTAAATAAACACTGTGCCTTTTTCAGCCCTCAGCCATCGCTAAGTCTAAGGATTTGTGGATAACGTATATCCATCCATCTTGCTGCGCTGCCTCCTGGGCATATTGGACTCATAGAGATCAGTGACATATCAAGGCTTAATTCCCCTCGGATGCTTCCTCCCTGTGTCGGGAGGGGCTTAATGATCCGTGCCTGCCTCTGACCTCATATCTCTCACAAGACAGCTTTAACATCAACACACGTGTCAGACCGCATACTGTGCGAGTGTGTTTGTGTATGTGTGTGTGTGTGTGTGTGTGTGTGCGCTTGTAAAACTACCCTTGTGGGGCCCAGATGTCAGAGGGCCAGATAGTGAAACAAGAAAAAAAATGTCCTTGTGGGGCCATTTTGCTGGGCCCCATAAGGTTAGGGTTCATTTTAGGGTCAAAGGTTAAGGTTTAAAGGAGCAATATTGAGATTGAATGTGAAACTTCACAGTAGTCTGTAGGCAACAACAAAACAAATGTGCATGCTTTTTGTATTATTCAGTCATTTAAAAGTATTTTAAAATGCATTTTTGTACGCCGAAATTTCCCACTATAAAAGCTCACCTAGAATGTGTGGGCTTGGTCATATTAACTGTCAATCAACTGATGTAATCAATTGATGACAGACCATGCCCCGCCCCCCCCCACTCAACCTGACTAGACGGCTGTCGCTTGGCGTCCTCATCTTTTCATTCTGTGGAGTTGACTATGAGTCTAATGATTTAATTAGGCCTACTGGTATTGCATTTTTTAAATCATACACAGACTTGAAACGTAAACGTGTTATGTGTACACAAACAGCTGCACCTCCAGAAACCAGTCTGTTAAGCTGCTGAAGTATGCAGACGACACCAAGGTCAACGAGTCCGGGAGATCGACCAGCTGCTGTCCTGGTGCGGCCAAGACAACCTGGAGCTCAACGCTCTCAGGCCAGTGGAGATGATTTTAGACTTTAGAAAGTGTGGACTCCTTCTGCTTCCTGGACACCACCAGCATCTCCCAGGACCTCAAGTGGGACCTGAACACCAGCGCTCTCACCAAAACACAACAGCAGAGGATAGTATACTTCCTGAGGCAGCTGAGGTAAGCTGAGTGCACACTACACTCTCTATACAAAACACCGCTCACCCACCACACTACACACACACTCTACACACACTCACCACACCCCATTCTGAATATAGAACACACACTGTACACATTTCAGCAACTACGCAATTCAAAGTGCTTTACATGAGACATTAAAAGCATCAAGACAAAGTGCAACACATAAAAGGTCATATAAAACGAAATGCAAAAAGGACACTTTTCTTTATCACTTTGCAGAACATTTAAAACAAAATACAGGACAAATAAAATACAGGAATAAAAGTTAATAAGTGTATGAATAAATAATTATTTGATTTAATAAAAAGCAGCGGCAAAAAGCAAAGTCTTCATTTGACAGAACTGAGAGTTGCAGCAGACCTGCAGTTTTCTGGAAGTTTGTTCCAGATATGTGGGGCATAAAAACTGAACTCTGCTTCTCCATGTTTTGTTTTAACTCTGGGGACAGAAAGCAGGCCTGTGCCAGACGAGGTCTAGATGGTTCATAGCGTAGCAGCAGATCAGAAATATATTTTGGCCCTAGACCATTCCGTGTTTTATGAACCAACAGCAGTATTTTAAAGTCAATTATTTGACAGACAGGAAGCCAGTGTAAAGACCTCAGAACTGGAGTGATGTGATCCACTTTCTTAGTCTTAGTGAGGACTCGTTCTGAATCAGCTGCAGCTGTCTGATTGATTTTTTAGAGAGACCTGTAAACACACCGTTACAGTAGTCGAGTCTACTGAAGATAAACGCATGGACAAGTTTTTCCAGATCCAGCTGAGACATAAATCCTTTAATCCTTGATATATTCTTCAGGTGATAGTAGGCTGACTTTGTAATTGTCTTAATGTGACTGTTGAAATTCAGGCCTGAGTCCATGACTACACCAAGATTTCTGGCTTTGTTTGTGGTTTTTAGCATTACTGATTGAATCTGAGCACTGACTTTTAATCGTTCTTCTTTGGCTCCAAAGACAATTATTTCAGTTTTATTTGTTTAGTTGAAGAAAGTTCTGGCACATCCAATCACTGATTTGATCAATGCACTTAATCAGCGCTTGTATGGGATTATAGTCCCCTGGTGATATGGTGATATAAATGTGTGTGTCGTCTGCATAGCTATGGTAACATATTTTGTTGTTTTCCATAGTTTGAGCTAGTGGGAGCATATAAATATTGAACAGAAGAGGCCCCAGAATGGAGCCTTGGGGAACTCCACAGGTCATTTTTGTCCGCTCAGATTTGTAATTGACTATAGACACAAAGTAGTGCCTGTCCTTCAAGTAGGATTCAAACCAGTCTAGCACTGGGCCACAAATCCCCAACCTGTTTTCCAGTCAGCCTAGTAATATGTTGTGGTGAACCGTGTCGAATGCAGCGCTGAGATCCAGTAATACTAAGACTGAAATTCTGCCATTGTCTGTGTTTAAATGGATGTCATTGAAGACCTTAACAAGAGCAGTCTCAGTGCTGTGGTGTGGTCGAAAATAAATAACGTCATGCATATCCTGTATGCATATTTTGGTATTTTGGAGGGCTAAGGAACTCAGATTACTTGTCCGTCGAAATTTCCCGGCATCCCAATTAGCCTTCACTACATGGCGGGGCGCCCTCATGTGCAGTCAGACCTTAAATCATGGTTACATTTCACGCAACTCCCGTTGATAACATTCGTTCCACAAAATAAAAGTTCCGTTCCATTAACGAGCAATTAATCGAGTTACCAAATCTTACTCAAGTAAATTCTTATCGGCAATTAATTGATAGTCGATTAACTATTAACATCCCTAGTCAAAATGACATTCATACTTCTACTCTTCTGATTTAGAGTCCATGAGTGTCGTAATGAACGGTTCTCTGCACACTATACACTCTCTCTAACTCTACACACTATACACTCTCTCTAAGTCTACACACTATACACTCTCTCTAACTCTACACACTATACACTCTCTCTAACTCTACACACTATACACTCTCTCTAACTCTACACACTATACACTCTCTAACTCTACACACTATACACTCTCTCTAACTCTACACACTATACACTCTCTCTAACCCTACACACTATACACTCTCTCTAACTCTACACACTATACACTCTCTCTAACTCTACACACTATACACTCTCTCTAACTCTACACACTATACACTCTCTCTAACTCTACACACTATACACTCTCTCTAACTCTACACACTATACACTCTCTCTAACTCTACACACTATACATTCTCTCTAACTCTACACACTATACACTCTCTCTCACTCTACACACTATACACTCTCTCTAACTCTACACACTATACACTCTCTCTAACTACACACTATACACTCTACACACTATACACTCTCTCTAACTCTACACACTATACACTCTCTCTAACTCTACACACTATACACTCTCTCTAACTCTACACACTATACACTCTCTCTAACTCTACACACTATACACTCTCTCTAACTCTACACACTATACACTCTCTCTAACTCTACACACTATACACTCTCTCTAACTCTACACACTATACACTCTCTCTAACCCTACACACTATACACTCTCTCTAACCCTACACACTATACACTCTCTCTAACACACTATACACTCTCTCTAACCCTACACACTATACACTCTCTCTACCTCTACACACTATACACTCTCTCTAACTCTACACACTATACACTCTCTCTAACTCTACACACTATACACTCTCTCTAACTCTACACACTATACACTCTCTTCACTGTCTCATCGTAGCCATTGTGCATCTCACTCATTGTGCGTTGCAGGGGGTACCTTGAACTTTTGGGGCAATTGTTTTGGCGGCACACAGTTCTGAAGGAATATAATCATTAAATCATCCTCTCTCTCATCCTCTCTCATCCTCTCTTTTCTCTGCTTCTGAAAACCTCACGCGATACCAATTCCATTGCCTTGAAAGCATTACACAAACCAGTCTCTACCCCCTAGCTAATACTCCCACCCAAGATAGGGAATAGTTTGTTGTCACGCCTAAGATGAAAAAGCAGTATCTTTATCATGATACACACTTACAATACAACACGGTCACTGTGTTATTTGAACGAATGCCAAAAACTCTCATGATATCATATAATGAGATCTTGTTGGGAATTTACTATATCGTAAAACGGCTTGGGAATTATTACCGAGGAGACACGCATGCATACTACGCAGTTCACGTGGCTTAATCCTGCCGGAGGGAGGCCGGTGATATGCTCTAACCTAATCAGTCAGATGCAGGGTACAAGACCAGAACATGACACAGATGCTATATCTTCCAAATATTAAACGCAGCACAATATTGTGCATTGATCCTTTTGGAAGATTCTGCAAAGCTCCCATAGGAATGCTTTTAAACAGTAAATGGACTGCACTTATATAGCGCTTTTCCACCTTAGCGGCACTCAAAGTGCTTTACAATGGCCTCTCATTCACCCATTCACACACACATTCACACACCAATGGCGGTAGCTGCCATGCAAGGTGCTAACCTGCTCATTGGGAGCAATTTGGGGTTAGGTGTCTTGCTCAAGGACACTTCGACATGTGGACAGTGGGATTCGAACCACTGACCCTTTGATCACTGAACGACCCAACTGAGCTACACTGAACGACTCTACCAACTGAGCTACAGCCGCTCCTAATGAGTTGATTGTGTCAGTTATGCAAACGCTGATCAGTATGCACATACTTGACACCCACTTCCCTAAAGTGATCGTATGTCTGACGATGACCTGCTTGCTCGAAACGTTGCACGAGAATAAAACCACAAGGGGGCGTATTCCAGTGTCCAGGTATTGATTTCCTGTTCCAAACACTTGATCCGGGCGAGATCCTGCATCTCGGGGAATCCAGACAGGCTTGTTTTGCGAGGCTGATGGTTTTAACCAGCCTGAGCCTCATTAGTAATTAAGTGGCTCAGATACTTATGCAGTTCTCTACCTCGGTAAACAACTTACATAATCCCCTCTCCACTCACTCATGTTGTGGTGTTGTATGTGCGCTGTGTGCCACCCATCTGTTTATCTAGCTGTCTGTCTGTCTGTCTGTCTGTCTGTCTGTCTGTCTGTCTGTCTGTCTCTATCTGTCTGTCTATCTATCTATCTATCTATCTATCTATCTATCTATCTGTCTGTCTGTCTGTCTGTCTGTCTGTCTGTCTGTCTGTCTGTCTGTCTGTCTATCAGTCTGTCTGTCTGTCTGTCTGTCTGTCTGTCTGTCTGTCTGTCTGTCTGTCTGTCTGTCTGTCTGTCTATCTATCTATCTATCTATCTATCTATCTGTCTATCAGTCTGTCTGTCTGTCTGTCTATCTATCGTTCTGTCTGTCTGTCTAAATCCCTCCATTCATCCCTCTACCGCCCCCCCCACCCCCACACACATAAACAGACAGCCATCATTCTCCATCCCTCCATAATAGTTCAGTGGGGACTGAGGCTGCGGTTCCCCTGGTGAGACAGAAGGGGGCGCTGTGTGTCTCCCTGCTCCACGCCTGACCATCCAACGGCAGCACCTCTGGGATCTCCATGACGAGCACTCCCCCTCCAGCCTCCTTTGAAATAGCCAGAGAAATTAATTACACTCTCTCTATGGAAGGTGGTGGAGAGAGAAGGAGAGAGAGAGAGAGAGAGAGAGAGAGAGAGGGAGAGAGAGGGAGAGAGAGAGAGAGAGAGAGAGAGAGGGAGAGAGAGAGAGAGAGAGAGAGAGAGGGAGAGAGAGAGAGAGAGAGAGGGAGAGAGAGAGAGAGAGAGAGAGAGAGGGGGAGAGAGAGAGAGAGACGTGAGAGAGAGAGAGAGAGAGAGAGAGAGAGATAGAGAGAGACGTGAGAGACAGAGACGTGAGAGCTGTGTGACAACAGTTCTATAAAAGGCAGAAAAGCTGAAGAGGTGCAAATTGCTATCTTGAGGAGGAATAGAGAAGAAACACTCCCCACCTTGCTAGAAGAGAGCTTATCTCAAACTTGTCAATGCATTAGCTTCCACAGAAGCATTGATTAGAGGTGGACCTGCTGCTGTTACTCACAGCGTTCTCATCACACACCACCCACACCACACAAATAATAAGACTTTCCTCAATGGTGGACAGTAGAGCTGTCAAAAAAAATTCTAAGTTCGAAAAAAAATTAGAATCTTTTTTTAAAGAAGTTCGAACCTAAATTTGAGAGTTTGAATATTGTAATATTAATAAATAATATTATTTATCAAAAATTATGCAGCGATTTAAAACAGAACATTTATAGGCTACAATTTATTTACGGGCAATAATCCAATAATCCAGACCCAGCACCTTATCGAAAGATGAAAGTTAACACCTCAGCGAGGATTTACAATATTACAGTCAAGGCTTATTTTATTATATACATGAAAAATCTTATCTTTTTTTAAATGTATAAATTCCATGGATATATTAGATAAATTTGAATATCGTTCGATATTCAGCAGCTATCAAGGGCCCAGAGCTATCAAGGGCCCATGTAGAAGGCAAAAAAGAAAAATATAGGAATGGATTTTTCCACGTGATGCCAATTTTCGCCATATTAAACTCCCATTAACTTATGCTAAAAAACGTCAGTGATATTAAAGTTGTAAGTTTTGATATAAAAATAAATACATTGTTTTAGCCTGACAGGGGTTCTTATTACAATTATAGGGGGAACTGAATACTCATACTGTAACGTTATCTAGAGGTTAGCCAGCCCGTGAGAGCCGTTAACGTTACTTTTATGAGGGCTCAGGTCTGTTTTTCTTTATACAAGCCCGTCCCTGTGTAGCCTTAGTTATTAGCTAACGTATACTTGCTAACTGGAATCTCATAATTTTGCTCTCACTATATTGGCCGGAGGGTGTTTTAAATAAAGTAGTTTATGTTGAAGTACATTGGATTTATTTTTTTCCAACTATGGTATCGAATTGG
Source organism: Borostomias antarcticus (assembly GCF_949987555.1). Lineage (NCBI taxonomy): Eukaryota > Metazoa > Chordata > Actinopteri > Stomiiformes > Stomiidae > Borostomias > Borostomias antarcticus. The sequence goes on along the minus strand of NC_140235.1, from coordinate 1,428,346 downwards.
GTACCAGGATTGTGGAATTTCACAATTGGTATTGCCTGCGGACAGATGTATCAATTTATGAGTTGAATGTCAGTCTAAATGAAATCCAATGAAAATCTCAATTTTAATCAAATCATTTTTATGCATGAAACACAGCAGCAGTCGAGAGAGAGAGAGAGAGAGAGAGAGAGAGAGAGTGGAGGGACGCAGCAGCAACCAAGAGGGAGAGAGAGAGAGAGAGAGAGAGAGAGAGAGAGAGTGGAGGAACACAGCAGCAGCCGAGAGAGAGAGAGAGAGAGAGAGAGAGAGTGGAGGGACGCAGCAGTAGGCAGGATGTGACACACTAAGAACATTGTATTATTCAATTTCATAAATATATGACTATTGAAGAGGTTTAACCTCTCGTCCCCAGCTAAAATTGTGTATGCAGGCTACACTGTTATACGGTCCATACCAATGTTGAAACCAAACCTACGCCCGTGGTACAGTATAATGTAATGAGTAATGTACCTCACCATACCCTTTACTGTTGCAAGCGCGGAACGCTCATTCTCCAAGCTCAAGTTGATAAAAAGGTATTTAAGGCGCAGCATGTGACCAGAAAGACTCAGTGGATTGGCTACTGTCAATAGAGAACAGTCAAACCAGGAAGTGAACTTGAGCAGTATTGTTAATGACTTTGATGAGCGCAAGCCCCGTAAGATGATCATCTAATGGGTGAGTACAGAGTTATTTTTCTCTCTCTAAGTGGGATCGGGGATTTAAATCAATGTCATTCTCATGTTGTTGGGGGAATGCGCCCCTATAAGCTGCTGTGCTTTCCTTGATGCTATTTGTTCTAACGACATACCAACTGCCATTGTGTTAAATTGTTAGTGTATGGCTGGCTAAAGCTATGTCCTTTAGTTGGAGAAATCAGGCCATATGGTCCAGGGCAGCCAGCTGTTAGTGTAGTGCATTCGGCGGTTTCGGAGTTGTGTGTCCGTGCGTGTGTGTGTGTGCACGAGCGTGCGCTACTACGTTAATGTTTGGGTGGGGTGTAGTCTAGAGTACGTGTGTGGGTGGGGCCCGAAGAATATATTTGCCCCGGGGGCTCTGACAACCTAGTTATGCTAGAGCCTAGAGTACTGCATATGCATCTATTCAAGACTGTTATAACCTCATGTGGGGGTTAAATGGTGGAAGATGATTGACAAGCATTATCCACAATTGCACTATAACTTTGATCGTTCATGCAGCATCTGTCTAGCAGATGTCATTATGTGAGAATGGTTGTATTAAACGCACCAGTGGGCACCTGCTTGACACAGACATGTCGCACGCTGCTGCTGTTCACACATGCGTTCACTTCCATCTCTCTAATCGCCTCTAATCCAAACATACATGAACAAGCACTCACATGGAAGCACAAAACACGTGACCACGCTCTCTTCTGGCGCATTGACCTGAGTAAATACTGTACTTGTAGGGGCTATTATGGGATGTGCAGAGATTATGTTGATGGACACAAATCGAATGGTCACACAGACCATGTCTCTTAATACCCAAATAACACATCAAGTTGACCTTAACAACAGATAATGGGCATACGTACAGTTATGGCCGCTTTCCTTTTGAGTGTATGTTTACTGCGGTACATTTAGATATCCATATGTAGGCTAACATACATATTTAATGTTCTGTATGTAACATTTATGTGTCTCTGTGGAATGTGCTCTCTATGCATTCACTCTCCATCCCTCTGAATCTCTCTTCTAAACATACGTTAATGAACACGCACTCACATGGAAGCAGAGGAATCCACGAAGCCACATGCACACACACACACACACACACAAATAAACACACACTCACACACAAACACACACACACACACATGCACACACACACACACACACATGCATACACATACAAACAAACACACACTCACACACACACACACACACACACACACAAACAAACACACACGCACACACACATACAAACAAACACACACACACACGCACACACACATACAAACAAACACACACACACACACAAACACGCACACACACATACAAACAAACACACACACACACACACACACAAACAAACACACACATACACACACAAATACACACACTGGTTTTGAACTCAGAACACAGGCTGGTTCTCAGTTGATGATGGAGTCAGTGAGGCTAGATGTTAAACACAGAATGTGGGCAACCGAGTAAACAAACTTACACACGTCTGTAAAGTTTCAGTTGATATAGATTTCCCTGGCTAAAGCCTCTCCACCCAACCATGGATAACGCCTGGGGAATTACACAAACCTCACTCCCATTGGTACAGTCTGGCTCACAGCACACACACACACACACACACACACTCCAGATCATCATGTTACAGACGTGTTCACACACAGTCAGCATCTTGTCTGGTGTTAACCTGAGGTTTACAACTGCTACACCCAGAGCAGAGCTGTGTGGGTGGGAGCTGTCTGAGCTAGACTGGGGCCCACGGCGGAGTTGCCTGGGACGGGCAGGGCCCCACGGCGGAGCTGCCTGAGACGGGCAGGGGCCCAAGGCGGAGCTGCCTGAGACGGGCAGGGCCCCACGGCAGAGCTGCCTGAGACGGGCAGTGCCCCACGGCGGAGCTGCCTGAGACGGGATAGGGGCCCACGGCGGAGCTGCCTGGGATGGGCAGGGGCCCACGGCGGAGCTGCCTGGGACGGGCAGGGGCCCACGGCGGAGCTGCTTGGGATGGGCAGGGGCCCACGGAGGAGCTGCCTGAGACGGGCAGGGGCCCACGGCGGAGCTGCTTGGGATGGGCAGGGGCCCACGGCGGAGCTGCCTGAGACGGGCAGGGGCCCACGGCGGAGCTGCTTGGGTCGGGCAGGGCCCCACGGCGGGGCTGGGCTGTAGTGACAGCGAGCTGCGAAATGGAAATGGCTTCTGTAGGTCCTGCTGTTTCCCAGAATCCACTGGGCTGGACCCAAACCCCCTAAAGCGGCAGAGTTAATGGGATAGCAGCAGGAGTGCTGATAAAGTACTTTGCTGCATAACTCCACAGACCGAGGACAAACCAAACAAACACACACCATAAAACACAGACCCAACCTGTTCCTAACACAGACGCCACACACAAGAAAATTTGTATTTGTTAAATAAACATATGGTGTTATTTATGTTTAGTTAGTTATGCTTTTGTTGTTGTGTTTTTTTTTTTTTTTTACAGTAATTGAAGTACAGTAAACGACTCGGTGCACACCAAAATTGAGTGGGTTCTAAATTGGCCCATGCTTCAACCGTCCACTGAATTTCATGAAAAGCAGTCTGATAGTTTTTGCATTATCCTATTCCAAAAAATGAATGGAGGTGAATGGTCGTCCGGGCCGTGTTTGGGCGGCTTGTGGACCCACCCCGTGATTCACTGGGGAGGAGGTAACAATGACCGGAGGTGAATGGGGGGCTGTATTTGGCTGGCTCTGCGGCGCCCCCCTCGGGTCACAGCTGGCGGGGGTCAGTGCGGTGCACTCCGGGCTCCCCGCCCCCCCTCGCACACCTCAGTCCAAACCCCGTGTCTCTAGCACCCCCACTCAGAGAGCTGGCTTCCTTCTAAGTTTTGTTTTCATTCGTGGATCCGGGCTGTGATTCGGATCTGCTCCAAAATTGAATGTGTTCTAAGGCGGCCCATGATGCACCCCTCCACCAAATTTCATAGTTTAGTAGTTTTTGCGTTATCCTGGTTAAAATAATGAATGGAGCTGACGGCCGTGTTTGGGCAGTCCATGGACCCTCCCCCTGCTTCAGGTCCGCTCCAATTTTAATGGGTTCTAGGTTGGACCATGCTACACCCTTCCACCGAGTTTCGTGAAAATCGGTCCAGTAGTTTTTGTGTAATCCTGCTAACAGACAAACACACACCACCGAACACACAATGTACCCACACACACCACCGAAAACATTAGGCCTGCCTCTCCCCCTGTGCGGTCGCTGGGGAGGAGGTAAAAACTTTGTGAAACATTGTTAAAATATCATGTCTAATACTTCCATTGCTTACTTAGACAGTAGAAATGACATTTTTTGGTTATTTTTTTGCTACAAATCCCTGGAAATCCCATCCACCCATCCATCCATCCATCCATCCATTGTCATCCGCTTATCCGGGGTCAGTTCCAGCAGGGGGCCCCAGACATCCCTTTCCCTGGCAGCATCAACCAGCTCTGCCTGGGGAATCTTTAGCCGGTCACAGGCCAGTGTGGAGATGTAATCCTAGTCCTGGGTCTACCCCGCGGCCTCCTCCCAGCCGGACACGCCTGGAACACCTCCCTAGGGAGGCGTCCAGGAGGCATCCTCACTAGATGCCCCAACCACCTCAACTGGCTCCTTTCAACACAAAGGAGCAGCGGCTCTACTCCGAGTCTCTCCCGGACGACTGAACATGACTGATCTCTAAAGGGAGACCCCAGCCACCCTCCGGAGAAAACTCAGCCTCTTGTATCGTTGATCCCTGGAAATCCCCTAAAACAATATTCAACTGTTTGATGGGGAGGTGGGATGTAAAATAAAGATAAAGAATTATGGAAATCACTGTTTTGTTGGAAGGAGAAGAGGCACATAAAGAGACAGCTGCCAGGAGTGTGTGTGTGTGTGCGTGCACGTGTGTGTGTGCCCACGTGTACGGATGAGTGTGTGCACGTGCATGCTTGCTTGCATGCATGTACTGTAAGTGTGTGTGCGCATAACGTGTGTATGCGGGAGAGTGTGTGGGTGTGAAGCTCTTTCCCACTTGCGCCAGGCACTCCGGCTGAAGAGATTGGGATCCAGTTGAATGTCACATTCCAGGGTGAGCTCTTATCGGTTGTGACACTAACACACCGCGTCTCGCCTTCTTAAAGAGGACGAGAGGAGTCGGCAAGAGGGAGGAGCGGGGAGAAACAACACACTCTTTTTTCTAGCTGTCAAATCTTTTCTAAATATACATTATTTCACTTGACTCCATAAACAAATGCCTACAATATATAATAATCCACATTTGAAACCTTCATATTCTTTCACTTTTTCAGACCGCGCCCGTCGCCTTTATCCTAATCTCCGCCTTTCACTGAAGGGAATACAGGCTGCCGGATCTACAGCCCGGATGACAAAGTGCCACATCATCCGTCTTTCTCAATCTTTTCTTTTCTCACTCACTTTCGCTCCCTCTCTCCATTCACACCTCCGTGTCTGGCGGCCAGCGGCCAGACATCTTCCATCCCTCGTTCCCTCGTTCCCCCGCTCCCAGCAGGGGGGGGGGAGAGAACCGGACACGCCTCTCAAGATGGGGGTCAGTCCCTGGGACCCACTGAGCAAAGACACGTCTAAAAGATGTCTTTTAGATGTCTTTTTCGGACGTCCAAAGACATCCAATTAGGAGCCAGAATGAAATTGAATTTTTAGATGTTCAGATATTTAAAGTCGCACTGAAACGGATGTTTGAGATCATCTAACAGAATGCTTTTTTTCATTTCAGTCCGACTTTAACCCGTTTTGCACGTCCACAGACGTCTTAGAGGGGTCCAAGCCAGACGTTTGAATATTGAGGGGTCAGCAGACATACAAATGGGGTTCTGGACCGACGGACGTTTTGAAGACATGATCTGAATGTCTCCCTGACGTCGCGTGTTTGCTGGGGAGGCAGAGAATGAGAAGAGATGGACACAGAGTGTGGGACACATCATGTCCATGTCCGTCCCCAGCCACATTGCTTAGCAAAGATGGTAAATGCTAAATGGACTGCACTTATATAGCACTTTACTGTACAATGGCCTCTCATTCACCCATTCATTCACACACCAATGGCCTCTCATTCACCCATTCATTCACACACCAATGGCCTCTCATTCACCCATTCATTCACACACCAATGGCGGCAGCTGCCATGCAAGGTGCCAGCCTGCTCATTGGCAGCAATTTGGGGTTCAGTGTCTTTCCCAAGGACACTTCGACATATGGACAGGAGGAGGCGGGGTTTTGAACCGCCGACCCTGCGATCATTGGACGACCGCTGTGCCAAGTTTAGCTTGATTCATCAAGGAGTCACTCGGTATATTCCGCATGTACTGATATGGTCATTGAACAACGGGAGATTTGGCAGACTGTGCCTTTAATCTCCTTTGATGTCCCCATACAGGGGGCCAGTCAGGGTTTATACCGTAGCTGTCACCCAGCCAGGCCGAGGGCTCTGTGTGATTATGTGACCCATGGGCCACATGCTATTACATTACGGGCTGACAAAGGGGCACGCCAGGGGGGCGACAGGTTCCTACGGAAGGCAGGTGGGCTGGTTTTATGAGGGGAAAGGGGGGCTCGGTTTTTAGGCCTTGGGTTTAACAGAACGCTGTATGTCCTCATCAATTATGACTCACACACATTGTTCGCACACAGATCTTTCCATGCAAGGATGTAATCATGAAACGCATGCAGTGACACATGCGCGCGCACGCACGCACGCACACGCACGCACGCACACGCACACACACACACACACACACACACACACACACACACACACACACACACACACACACACACAGAATGATAATATCCCCTCCCACAGAGAGAGAGAGAGAGAGAGAGAGGCATTTTATCCTGGTTTGTTTACAGTAGTGGAGCCACCCAGACAGACAGGCAGACAGACAGGCAGACAGACAGACAGACAGACAGACAGACAGACAGGCAGACAGACAGGTAGACAGACAGGCAGGCAGGCAGGCAGACAGGCAGACAGACAGGTAGACAGACAGACAGACAGACAGAGACAGGCAGACAGACAGACAGACAGACAGGCAGACAGGTAGACAGACAGACAGGCAGACAGGCAGACAGACAGACAGACAGACAGGCAGACAGACAGACAGACAGGCAGACAGAGTGAGACAGATACTAATAAAGAAACCAGATGGTTGCCATATAATTCGTTACGTCCGGGTTCTGCACCATCCCCGGGACAGAGGCGGTAATGATAGCCCCCCATTTGGGAGGAGAAATTAGCAGCACCCAATTCACATTTGGACCCAATCGCTGTAGCATTTGCATTCTGGGTTAGGGTTGCTTTCCACTGAGGGGTCCTGCTCCAAACAGATAAGGACATTAAAATGCAGCCGAGCCAAGGTTCTCTCTGCCTTCCCTTCTCCGAACATTAATATCTCCCCTACCTTTCATCCCCAAGCTGAACCGAGGGTCTGGGGAGCGTGGGTGTTAGACTTATCTACGCCATTAGCACCAGACCCCCCAAACTGTATCGTTACTCAGGCTGGAACGGGCAGCTGTGCTTTTTCTTTTGTCTCCATGCATATTCCTGGGTGTACGAGACCTGGGAGGCTGGGAGCAGGAATGTATTAGCTGGGATATCTTCATAGAGCTGTCCACACCGAAGCCTCGTTAGCTATTTCAGCTAGCATGCTAGCGTCTCAGTAGCACATGGAGGAGCAGCAGGGGGTTACAGAGAAACAGGAGCTAGACTACTGATTTACAGTGCGTTCATGACCCCCTGCAGAACACACACACAAACAAGTAAACAAAAACACACGAAAAACAAATAGCTTATTATTTGGATATTTATTTTGAGGGGTCATAGGGAGGTGTACCTCTCAGAATTATGGTCAATGCCAGAGAGACCAGGAGCTGCCAGCCAGCAAACTGGTGCTGTGGTAGTCAACACATGGGCATCGGTCACAAGGGCGTCCCACACTAGCATGCGTGGACGCACTCAAGAAAGACGCAGGAGCGGAATGTACCGGCGAGCTAGCCAGATCGGGAAGACTGGAGGGAAATAACATTTCAGTTAAAAGACTGTAGGCTATGACTGAAACTAAATCAAATTTTGCTGTCAAAATTAACACTGGTAGTTAATCATAGCAAAGTGGTGATTCTGCTTGTTTGCTAGCTATGTAGCCATCTAGCTAGTTATTTTATCTAGCCTATACAGATATACAGGTAGGTTATAGGTTATATGCTAACAAGTCGGCATCGGCCTATAAACCAGGCTTGACCTGGTCTAGTTGGTTGAAGAGCCTGGAGCTTGCTTCGAGCGGTTTGGCTGCACACACACGTCAACCCAAACGAGGGCAAGCAGAACATCTTGAAAATGTATTCTCACCTTATGCACACTTTTCTTTTCTTTTCCAATACGCTACTGTGATTTTGTCATACCTTCCCCCCAAAAATGCTGCAGTCACAGTGGGATAGAAAGGCCGTTTTCACTGACTGATCCTTCAGGGTTTATCACAGAAATATAGTATAATTTCACTTAGAATATTCGATGTACTAAAAAATAACGTGGTGTTATTTGAACACATCTGTGTGTGTTTAGTTAAGGACAACACAACATCTGTTGTTAGTGTGTTAAGTGAGTGATTATTAATATGGTTATTATAGGGTTATTAATAGGGTTTACTCAATGTGTGCTCTGTTAATTATCCATGGACAACATTGCATAGAGGACATGTGATCATATCATGTTTGGTTGTTTTCCACACACAATCTTACTAGGTTATTAGGTTACTAATCTCCAGAGAGGACAAGCAGACTTTCAGAGCTGCATGATCAAAGTCTGGGGGTTAATGTGTGATCTAGGCTCGGCATGTTACACCAGAGGTCACAGGACATCTGTTCATGCCAGGGTGGACAAACCAGTCGGTCTGTTACTGGGTAAGTTACCACCCTTTTCCAGTCAGCTGCAGCGCCAACCACAATCCCCTTTTCTTTTTGGACGAAACAACAGGAAGCGTCCAGTTTCACATCATCTAAACCGTTTAACTTTCACACTTAAACTTTCTCTCGACACATTGAATCCCAGAGATCCAATTCGGTGTGGTCAGTGTGACCAGATCTATACCAACCGAAGCCAAGTTTGCTTTGCTTTAAAGAGTCCCAGCGGGCGCTTGATTGGATCACATACGGACGTAGGGATGGTGCCAAGGCCCAAATGAACGAGATGCACGGCGTCAGTGGCATCTGCGCTGGCAGGGTCTTCAGACCCGAGAGCGGAGGTCAGAGTGACACCAGGTGGCAGTGCCAACCCTTCTGCGATCCCTCTTCTGGCCTGGCTCACCTCTGCCAGCCCACTTTGGTGCCCGGGAACGGCATCGGCTGCTGGGAACAATAATAATCAAGTGTGTCTGAGCTGTGGGGGTAGAATACAGAGGGAGGAGGAGGGGAGAGATGAGAGAGAAAGAGAGAGAGAAAGAGAGAGAGAGAGAGAGAGAGAGAGAGAGAGATGGACTGAGAAGGGAAAGTAGACAAGAGGGAGATTGTCTTTGACGCAGGGAGAGGTAGAGGTGAGAAAGAGAGAGATAGAGAGAGCAAGATAGAGAGCAAGAGAGAGAGGGGGGGAGGCAGGGCTATGTATATGGAGAGGTAGAGGTGAGAAAGAGAGAGATAGAGAGAGGGGGGGGCAGGGCTATGTATATGGAGAGGTAGAGGTGAGAAAGAGAGAGATAGAGGGAGAGTGAGAGAGAGAGAGATAGAGAGAGAGGGGGGGGCAGGGCTATGTATATGGAGAGGTAGAGGTGAGAGAGATAGAGAGAGAGAGAGGGGGGGCAGGGCTATGTATATGGAGAGGTAGAGGTGAGAAAGAGAGAGAGAGAGAGAGAGAGAGAGAGAGAGAGAGAGAGAGGGGGGGGGGGGGGCAGGGCTATGTATATGGAGAGGTAGAGGTGAGAAAGAGAGAGATAGAGAGGGGGGGGAGGCAGGGCTATGTATATGGAGAGATGCTGGATGGCAGTACCAGGCAGGGAGCAGAGCTGCCCGTCCTCTGCCCAGCATCAGCCTCTTCTCTGGGTAAATCACTCCAGACAGACACTCCGGCGGAGGTCCTGGAACCTACAGCTGTTCTGGAACCTTCAGCTGCTCTAGAACCTTCAGCTGTTCTGGAACCTTCAGCTGCTCTGGAACCTTCAGCTGCTCTGGAACCTTCAACTGTTCTGGAACCTTCAGCTGTTCTGGAACCTTCAGCTGTTCTGGAACCTTCAGCTGCTCTGGAACCTTCAGCTGTTCTGGAACCTTCAGCTGTTCTGGAACCTTCAGCTGTTCTGGAACCTTCAGCTGCTCTGGAACCTTCAGCTGTTCTGGAACCTTCAGCAGTTCTAGAACCTTCAGCTGCTCTGGAACCTTCAGCTGTTCTGGAACCTTCAGCTGCTCTAGAACCTTCAGCTGTTCTGGAACCTTCAGCCACTCAGGAACTCAGGGTACATGACTCCTTTATTGTTACTCCCAAATCAAATCACTCTGCCAGTCCTTGACAGGGAAATTGCCAGCCGAACACACACACACACATGTATACACACACACACACACACACACACACATACACACACACACACACACACACACACATACACAAGCATGGCACGCATACACAAGCATGGCACACACACACATACAGTACACCCACAAACGCACACACATATTATCTGTCTTCTCCTCCACTCTGCCTCTTAGTCCCTCTTTTTCATTTTACTGGCATCCACACTTGTGATAGATAACATTTTTATGTGGAAGAATCATTGCCAACCCCCCCCCCCCCCCCCCCCCAAACATTTTTGATTATGAATTTATCATTTTAAATGTTTGACAGGTCTGAAATGAATGTTGTGTTTCTCTGTCTGAGGTGTCTGAGGCATCGTTTGGACCACGCCTCTAACACGGCCCATGAGCCAATAGTATTATGACGTTGGTACTGGAGATGCGCCGATCCAGTTCCGATCCGATCCTGAATTTGGATAGCTGCCGATACCGATACTAGCGATCTTTTTTCTTGAATAATTATTTATCATTAACTTAATTATTATCATTAACATACAGTTTATACACTTTGCACACACCATATTTTTTTCTGAACTGTGTTGTACTGTACTGCATTGAACTGTTTTTTTTTATTATTATTAGGATATCTTGTATCTTGTTGTTGCTGTAACGTTGAGGAGCCAAAACTTAATGTTTACTCCCATATGGCTACTTGTATATTGGATGTAGGCCTAACCATGAAAGAATCCTTGAATCATTCTACAGCATATGTTAATTTTGTGTATCAGCGCCCACATTCATCAAATAAAAATAACTAATTAGTAAAATATTAGCTTGGGATGAGACCTCCTGTCTGCTCTGCTCTCCTCACTCACTCCACACCTGCAACAGAGCAGCTCTCAGCCCCAGTAGAGCAACGGTGTCATATTTCACCGTGTTTCACAAGAGTAAGGAGGGGGAGAAATGGCTCTAGTTTACAGATTGCCTCATTCATGTTATCAGGCTCCTATAAAATCAGAAATATTGCCAAATAGGCACTGATTTGCTTTTGGAAATCCTCCGCCACCATCGTGATGTCAGGCCGATATCCGGTCTGTGAATTACGTTAGCCATCGGACCCTGAACCCGATACTGGACCGGATCCCTCCCATCTCTAGCTGGTACCACATGATATCTCTAGTTATCTATAGTTGGTACCACATGATATCTCTAGTGTCGGGAGCGAACAGGACCCAGATAGCAAGCGGATATGTAATGATTCTGGGCCATATATGGGTCGGAACTAAGCCACAAGGGCCAGATCTGGCCTGTATATGGCCCAGATCCGCTTGCTATCTGGGGAGCCTTAATACTATTGGCTAACGAGCCTTGCAAGAGTTTTTTTATTATTATTATTTTTTGGTCTACATAAAAATGATATCTCTAGCACCTTTAATAAAAGCCAATCAACGAGAGGGCTGATAGGAAGCTAACCAATCGGTGGTGTGGATTACAGCTCCTCAAGGTCAGGTGACGCACACCTTGATGATGACACAGTGATAGCTTCAAAGAGATACACATACAGTATTGTACAGAGAAAGGAAGAGCGAGAAAGCAAGTAAGAGAGAGAGAAAGAGAGAGAGAGAGAGAGAGAGAGAGAGAGAGAGGGAGAGAGAGAAAGAGAGAGAGAGAGAGAGAGAGAGAGAGGGAGAGAAAGAGAGAGAGAGAGAGAGAGAGAGAGAGAGAGGGAGGGGATTGGGACAGGCAGGCCAGGCTTGTCTAATGGGCAGAGACTCTCTCTCAAGTGTGGTGTGTGTGTGTGTGTGTGTGTGTGTGTGTGTGTGTGTGTGTGTGTGTGTGCATGCTTGCGTGTGTGTGACGGCTGATTTAGCGGCCCACCATAGCAAATGAAGCGCATCCCTAATGGCTTTCACAGCTAGTTTGAATGGACGGACCCACTGAGAACTGAGCTGCCCTCACACTGCCTGTCTCACCGGAGAACACTTTAAACACAGAGACACACTGAGGGGGTGGAGGCAGAGAGAGAGAACAGCAGAGAGAGAGAGAGATACAGCAGAGAGAGAGAGAGGGAGAGAGAGAGGGAGAGAGAGAGAGAGGGATGGAGAGAGAAAGAGGGAGAGATACAGCAGAGAGAGAGAGAGATACAGCAGAGAGAGAGAGAGAGGGAGAGAACAGCAGAGAGAGAGAGATACAGCAGAGAGAGAGAGAGGGAGAGATACAGCAGAGAGAGAGAGAGAGAGATACAGCAGAGAGAGAGAGAGAGAGATACAGCAGAGAGAGAGAGGGAGAGATACAGCAGAGAGAGAGAGAGGGAGAGATACAGCAGAGAGGGAGAGATACAGCAGAGAGAGAAAGAGGGAGAGATACAGCAGAGAGAGAGATGGAGAGAGAAAGAGGGAGAGAGAGGGATGGAGAGAGAAAGAGGGAGAGAGAGGGATGGAGAGAGAAAGAGGGGGAGATACAGCAGAGAGAGAAAAAGGGAGAGATACAGCAGAGAGAGCGAGGGATGGAGAGAGAAAGAGGGAGAGATACAGCAGAGAGAGAAAGAGGGAGTGATACAGCAGAGAGAGAAAGAGGGAGAGATACAGCAGAGAGAGAGCGAGGGATGGAGAGAGAAAGAGGGAGAGGCGGACAATCACAGTGACTAAGAAAAGTAGGAAAATAGACGGAGAAAGCAGAGTCAGAGAGAATACAGAGAGAGGCAAAGAAAGAAAGAAAGAAAGAAAGAAAGAAAGAAAGAAAGAAAGAAAGAAAGAAAGAAAGAAAGAAAGAAAGAAAGAAAGAAAAAAAGTAAGAAAGAAAGAAAGAAAGAAAAAAAGGGAGAGATAGGAGGGATAATTAGTCTGGTCTCAACCCTGCAGGGTGCAACCGGCATCCCATCTGCGTTGCCTAGGTAATAGAAAGGGCGTGGTCCTTCCCTGATCCCAGCGCATAGGCCGATATGCTAATGAAGCACCTATGATGCGATGAGGCTGATTACTCTATCTCCATTCATCACCCCCTCCACCTCTCGCTCTCTATCCCTCCCTCCCTCTCTCTCTCTCTCTCTCTTTCCTAGCCCTCCCCCCTCGTAAAACTGAGTGGCCGGGGTGGAGAGGACATTAGCTACAGTAGCAGAGGCTTAATGTGTGACTGACCATCGGGGTGGGAGTCCAGCACCTAAATGCTAATGGCCTAGCGAACATACTGCTGCTTAGTCAGGTGGCGCCACGAATGACAGAACATCACTCTCCCTCTCGACCTCACCCCCTGCTGCTTCCTCCCATCCTACCCTCCCCTCGTTACCACCCCCCTCTCTTCCACACGTCCATCCTGTCTCCCCCTCCCTCCCTCCCCCTCCCTCCCCCTCGTTACCACCCCCCTCTCTTCCACACGTCCATCCTGTCTCTCCCTCCCTCCCCCTCCCTCCCTCTCCTCCTTCAGTGCAACGCAGTGGAGATAAAGGTTTCATTATTGGCAGTTTAATGGGAGAAAGCCATAAGCAGTTAAGCAGAATTAAACCTCCATTAATGTGGTCCATATACACACCGAAGGGTTTAAACTCATGGAATCTCTTACTGTATCTTGATTGTAAAATCGGATATTTTTCAACAAATACCACGGCCCCTGGGTTTTCCACTATAGCGAAAGGCATGCGGTACACATTCCCTACAAGCACACAAACATCCGTTTCCTTGTCTGTCTTATTTAAGAGGGAAACAAGGTCGATGTGGTTCTGTCTCACATTAATCCCCCTGCTGTCCGGGCCTGGGTGACATTCAATGACATATTCAGTCCAGGGCTCAGGCCCAGATACATGTCATCATCATCATTATGACTTAAATGTCAAGAGCATCAGCTACCGACAGGTGGAGAGAGGGAGGGAAAGAGAGAGAGAGAGAGAGAGAGAGAGAGAGAGAGCAGACTGAGGGAGGCAAGGGAAGAAGAGGAAGAGAGAAAGGAAAGTCAGGAGGAGAGAAAGTTTTCCAGCCAATCAAGTGGGCACTATGGAGTAGGGCTGGGTTTAAAAAAATCGATTCATCGATTCTGAATCGATTCTGAATCAAATGATTCAGAATCGATTCATGAATCCCAAAATCGATCTTTTATTTAATGAATGAATGAATAAATGAAGGAATGAATAGTTCATTCATTCATTCAATGATTCATTCATTCATTCATTTTTGGAAATCAGTATCGATACCCGGCCCTAGTATTGATGTGTTGCATAACTTGGCAGTCATGTAATTAAGGTTACAGCAAAAAAAAAAAGTTTTTAGTAACACTAACCGAATCGAAATTGAATCGAATCAAATCGAATTGAATCGTGATAATCGATTGTGAACCTTGTGAATCGGAATCAAATCGATTCTTGAAATTCGAGTCGATACCCAGCCCTACTATGGAGAATGGTGTTGATGGGAAACGATATTATGAAGGACCAGACCGGTCACCGGTCCAGTGCTCTACGAGCGAAGGGACACGGCGCCATCTAGGGGGCGGTGCTCTACGAGCATAGGGACACAGCGCCACCTAGGGGGTGTTACATTTTCATGCATGCGTTTCTCATGCGACAGTAGTCAATATAGCACGTTTTAGGCAATACAATGAGTAGCGATTGGAAGTGGGCGTACAATGTTTGCTTTTGGATCCAGTGACCCATGTTCGATTCCCAGAGAGGGCATTTGTTGAAATGTGCAGTTTCACTTTCAACTTGCAACTCAGACTTTTCCCAGTGAGAGTGAAGGACTTTTCACTTCCTGTTGGAGTCGTTTCCATCCCGCACTGAGTATCCCTGAGGTGACCCCTGACCCTGAGGCCCTGGCCACTCTTGTCTGCTGTATCTGTATTTGTCAATTTCAATCAATTCTCTATGGGTATCGTCCATTAACAGACAACATATTTATGCATTTGATTGAATGCATGGAGGGAAGCCGAAGATGGAAAGCTTTAAAAAAAGAAAAAAAAAAGAAGAAAAAAAAAGAAAAAAAAAAGGTAAGGTATAATGCTGTGTTCAGTAGCAGTGTGTTTGTGAGGTGTTTATAACGCTTATAATGTTCAGCTTTTGTGTCACTGAATTAGCTTTCTGTCTTCTAGCGCTGTGTGGGTGGTTCATGCTAATTGTGTTACAGCCACTCATGCCAGGACAGTGGCTAAATGATTTGTTTGATATATCACATCAAGTTGAACATCTGTTACATCCACACGTGTTGAAGCTCTTGGAAGAAGAGCTTTTGAAAGCTGAAGGACTGCATCAAATTGGACAGCTTCGCCAAACACATTTTCAGGTTTATTCCTGTTGTGTTTGGAACTGAATTGAGATGGCTCATTTGGAAGGAGAATTGGACTTGCGTGAATAATATCAACCTTTGGAGTTGATCCGGTATCAAACTAATTGATATGGTAGCTTTTGCTGCTAAATGCTATGCTAAGTATAGAATTTCTATATCGTTGTTGGACTTGCTGTGTTTATGGATGATGCGTTGCTCTACTGTTGCTGTCATAAAGGCCAGGATTGCAGATGAATGGAGACCAGTCAGCTATGCTGCTGTGGCTGCTTCAGACACTGAGCTAATGTGATTGATTGGATCCCGTTGAGCTTAATTAGGGAAATGTACACAGAAAATGAATGCAATAAGACCATTGCTGTGTTGATGACGTAACTGAGCTAATTGAAGAGTTTAATGGTCACATTCTTTATTCTTTATTCGGATCCCCATTAGCTTCCATAACAGCGGTTGCTAGTCTTCCTGGGGTCCACATAAAAATTATACAAACACTACCAAATCAGAAACTACATAGTAAAAGTCAAATCCAATGCATGTACATGGACAAAGGATAGGCAAATCAGATGCAAATACTTATTCAAAAATCATTGTCGAGAGAGATCACACAGCAGGAATAAGCCTTTGGCTTCAGCCTATTCCTTTTTTCGGTCATATATTGTTTGAATTTTATTGTGTGAAATGCGTCGATCTGTTCATGATAGTGTTCTCTCGCTGTATTTTCACACACATTGTTTTGTTTATGTTTCATTGTACGACCGAAAATAAACCATTCATTCATTCAGAATTAAAAGTCAACATTAAATTCACTAAAGTAAACACTGTGTGAGCAGATGGACAGTTGAAGCGGAACAAAACGTAGCAGGTGGTGCTGGCATCATTCCTGCTGTGTGATCTCTCTCCACAATGATTTCTGAATATGAATTTGCATCTGATTTGTTTAATGTGTGCAATGTGTTCCACTGACTGGAGGCTTGAAAAATTTGTTTTTGATTTGTTTTTGTCTTTGGAAGTTCAAGATGGACGATTCTGACCTGTCTAGTATGATGACTGTGTGTTAGACCTGTCTGTACCAGTTGTTCTGAAAAGAAGTCTGGTTTTGCATCAACTATTGCATTTCGGGTAAATATGATAAGACTAGATATTAATTTGGTCTCTGCAGTCAGCTATGCCAGACTGTGGTGCATCTTTGTGATGTTAGTTTTAAAAGAGCATTGAAGAGCTAGTCCAGCGGCTCTGTTTTGTGTGAGATTTAGTTGTTTTTTTTATGTTTTTTTTTTTTTTGCAGTGGTGGACCACACAACCACCTGTGTCACCTGATTCCTGATTGATGGTGTTATATATAGAGAGAAGAGCATTTTCTGATTCCCGATTGATGGTGTTATATAGAGAGAGCAGAGCATTTTCTGATTCCTGATTGATGGTGTTATATATAGAGAGAAGAGCATTTTCTGATTCCTGATTGATGGTGTTATATAGAGAGAGCAGAGCATTTTCTGATTCCTGATTGATGGTGTTATATAGAGAGAGCATTTTCTGATTCCTGATTGATGGTGTTATATAGAGAGAGCAGAGCATTTTCTGATTCCTGATTGATGGTGTTATATAGAGAGAGCAGAGCATTTTCTCATCATATCCTGCCTCATTTTTACAACAACAGAATCAATATGGTCTGACCATGCCAAGTGATCATCGATTATGATGCCAAGTAATTAATGTAAATAAATATTCTGACGTGCTGTATTGCTTCCCACCGCCATAGATAGATTTAAACAGGAGTCACTGGAAAGCATTCTACTAGTGCCAATTATAATTCACTTTGTCTTGGTTGCATTCAAAATCAATTTGTTTTCCTCTACCCAATCAGACACTGTAATTTGTTACATAATACCTCAGTTCTTTGCATGTTGACGCAGCACAGAATATGGTTGAGTCATCAGCATACATTACTACATTTGTCTGTTCCAGGATATAGGGAAGGTTGTTGGTGAAAACAGAAAATAAGAATGGGCCCAGGTAGATAGTGGGACTCCAAAGAGAACAGATTTACTTTCTGACAAGCTTCCATTAAAAATACATTCTTGTTTTTGAGCTTGTGGCTCAAGACCCTACTAATACAATCCAGTTGAGGGACCATTGTAGCAACGTGCTCTATAAGTCTCACAACATCCATGTTACGTTACGAAATGATGTAATATATATGGGAATAAGGGATTCCCAGATCCGTCACCAAGACGTTACACAATAAACTAAAAACTTTATTTCCACAATGTAAAATGAATACCTTACCCAGACACTGTGATTATGTTGGCAGGAAGTAATGTCGTAAATGTACTTGGCCGAGACGTGGTTTAGACGTCTTTATTGCGTTAGTTACCTTTCTACACGTGGTCGGCACGTTTTTATTTACATATCAGATTAGTCACTTACTTGCTAAACTCTGACCATATTTGAAATTTTGCACATTACAAAAGGATGAAATGCCATTGCTTCTGTAATTCAGCATTTCAAAGTTTATTTTCAAATATGCTCAGTGTAGGCGCTCACATTTCATCTGTTGTAACTGCACTTGTCAAACGCAACTCCCTTCTAAACTAAGACTGTGTATGAGCGCCCTCTACTGGCTGGATTATTAATTCTATTAGACAGATTATTAATAACAGTGTCTTGCATTGCCGTTAGGCAAGCAGTGCTGTATTACCCAAAATAAGGAATAGAATACCACAGTTACGCACATCAAGCCCAAATTTTATTGAGATTTAGGTTCAAGTTACTGAGTGATAACAGTGGTACGGCTTCTGTCTTGTATGAACATGGTGGCATCTGATCAAGATTGTCCTCTTAGCCCTTTTCACACTGGTCACACCAGTTATACGGTCTTGGCTTGTCCATGTCTCTGTCACCAGGTGGGAGCCGGGGTGAGGAGGGTGGTGGAGGTGGTGATAGGGAGTGATCGAGGAGAGAGAGAGTCTCTGGTCTGATCTCTCTGTTCCTCAGCAGAGAGACGTAGAGGTTGTCATGGCTCCTCTTGATGTGCTTGCGGAGGTAGATCTGGGAGGTGTAGGAGAACGGGGCACTCTGAGCAGAACACCTGACACAGGGACCACTCTAACATCACACCTAGGAGAGCGAGCGAGAGAGATCATTAAAACTGATTCTCTCACCTGTAGTACAAGGTCAAATATAGAGTGATTATATTTAGCTAGTCGGGGGGGGGGGGGGGGGGGGACACACGGCGTCAGATTGAGGACAGGGGAGAGAATGAGTTGTAAGAGGTTCTTCAGACTGAGCTCAAGTGAGGGAGAGCGACAGAGGAGAGAAAGAAGAGAAAGAGAGGAGAGAGGGAAGGACCGTGGAGGAGAGCTAATTGGACAGCAGTTACTACTATGACTATGAGAGAGAGAGAGAGAGAGAGAGAGAGGAAGTCTGTGTCTCACCATTAAGCAGCCGTCTCCTGTTCAATGCAGCACAGCCCTCGTACATTCAGTTAGCAATCGTTAGCGCCTCCTGCAGTCAAGAAACAATCCGTTTTATCAACCTTATTTACTGTAGCACACTGGCACTCCCCTCCCTCAAACTAGCTATGTGGGTTGTCCCATCACGGGTCAGTGAATGGAGGTGGGTCATACCATTGTTGCCGCTCCAGGAAAGAGGTGATTGCAGCACTTCTTGATCACCATGTTGAGCAGAGACACTTGGTTCCCTCTTCTGCGAGTTCTGGGTAGACTTGGCCTTTTTCAGCCAGGAAGGCCTTGATTGCATCAAAGCGGCCGACAAACCTCTCCAAAACTTTCCGGCAACTTAGCCACCTCACTGCTGAGTGGAGGGGGATATATTTGCATGCGCAGTCAATTTCCTCAAGCAGGGACTGGAACTGTCAGTGTGTCAGAGCAGATCGCTTAACTATGAAGTTAATTATCTTCACCACCGTAGCCGTAGCCGTAGCCATAACCAGATTTTGACATCTTCGCAAAATGGCGTGTTATGCAGTGGAGGTTCATGATGGCGTGTCCTACTTCTTCCTCAATCTGACAGTTGCCATCTGTTTCCCGCCATCTGTAGTCACTGCAAAAATCTTCCCGATGTCAATCCCTCGCTCCTCAAAATGTTCCAAAGACACCCTGGCTACGTTCTCACCTTTTGTTGTGTCAGTTATTGTCTTTAAGCAGCAGTCAAATCTTTTACAGTCGAATCACAGTATCTTGCCATGACTGCTAAACGTTCACCTCTACAATAAAATAGGACTACCCTGACTCTTGTAGCCATGCAGGTAAACTAAGTAAATAGCCGGGGGGAAAAAACTCTCCTTAAGGCCATTCTGTTTTTTTTCGCTGATAGAAAACCGTGAATGATAATTATTTTTCTGTTATTTGAATGTGTTTCAGACAGTCCCAGGCCAGTGACTACAACAGTCCCTGGAGGAAGTGGGACCGTTTCTGGGGAACACATACTCCAACGTGCAGCTAAACAGGAAACAGTTTTTGCAACCTTGATGAGGGGGTGTTCAAAGCGGCTGCCACCCTATTTGACCTCTGCAACTGGCCAGAGGACCTATTTGACCTGGCTACCCATGGCCTGACTGACCTTGAGACCTTTGTCTCCCACTTCCACAACGTCCTTGACACCTGCGCAGACTTCAAGTCCATTCAGGAAGTCCAACGAGTGGTTTGAGCTGAAGGTAATCGTACATTGACAATTCAAACACCTTGAGACACAGGTGTTGTGGCAGAGGTTTCTGCAGGGTGCTGTAGGGAGGCTTGAACAGTTTCCCCATATGAAGTTAGTCAAAGAGATTGTTCTAGTGTTTCCAATGTCATCGCTTGCTGTGAACGTGGCTTCTCCTGTATGAAAAGGATAGTCTGACTGGTGAGGTCACTGTCCAATGAAATGCTGAATCTCCTTCACATTTCTATCCAAGGCCCTGAGGTTAAAGAGTATCATGCAGAGAACGCACTCACAAAATGGGGGCAAAGTAGCTTCAGAACAAGATGGACGCTGCTCAAAGACAGTCAGGAAAAGGACAGAAGTCCAGTTGAGAAATCTTTTAATTGTTTGTTTTTATGTATGTGTAAATAAACCTCACTAAAAGAGGAAGGCTGTCAGCTTGTTTTTTTTTCCAAGAGAAACTGATGGATTAGGGGAGACAGCAGCAACACTACCAGCAGTAAGGAGATAATGATGAAAATGATGTACTGTAAATATATGAAGTGTCTGTCAGGCTCAAAGAAATGTGTGAATCCCTTGTGACCATATGGTGCATGTCTTACCGTTCAACAAATATATGAACTCAAAACAAATTGAAAGGAATTTTGAACTATTAAGCTGAGCTGTGATGGAGTTGAAAATAAAAATAAGTATTTACTATAAAATGTGTGTGTCAAAGTGTGTATGTAAATTGACATTGCCGTATACCAGTCAGAAACAGGATTGCATCTGCATGCAATTTCCAGTGCATTCATTGATTAATCAGTTAGAATAACTACTACTCAACCAATGACTAAAAAAATTATGAAAACTGATTGTGATCAAATGCCTAGTATTACATTTTTAATTTAGATGTGGAACAACTACAGTAGCAGAACCTCCATGTTGGACCACATAGTGAGTCAAAGAAGTGACGCGAGTTACTGAAACAAAGTTATTAAACTATGCTTATTACGTAGAATGAAAAAAAGAGAATCTCAATTTGGGACAATGGTTGTTTAGCCTGGGACAGTTGAAAGTAGAGTGTGGGACAGTTGTGGGACACTTAGTAAAAAAGTTAACTGAGGGCCCTGAATCCAATATGGCTGCATGTCCTACCATCTTTGTGATAAGTGCCATGGTTTCTTCTGCACGCTTGTCATCACAACGACGCATCCTCACAGTGAAGCTAGCTATGGATGGCTGTTGTGAAGTGTTCTCTTTAGCCATCTCTGTTGGATGCTTCGCCTTCAAATGCATGTGAATTGTTGCAGTTGATTTGTAGTAGACCAACTTGGCGTTGCACAACTTGCATTTGACCTTGTTTTCATTGTTTGTTTTTTCGAAATAGTACACACATGAACAAACAAATTCCTAAATATTGTTCAAAATAAAAATAAAATATTAAATCACAAATGCTAAATCATCCGCAACATACAAAATCATAACTATCTGGTTAGCAAAGTAACTGTTACCCCGCGACAACTGTAGCTTAGTTAGCTATGAATGAACACAAGCTAGCTAGATAACTAGAATACCTAGCTATTCAGTGTTTAGCCAAGCTAGCAGCTAAGCTAGCAGCTGAAATAACTAACTGCTCCAATACTTTTCATGTTAATATACAGAAATGATAACATTGGGTTTGGATGTGTATATGAGGGGAAACACACTGTAGTACACAATCATTAATTTTGATGGTATGAGCAACCATTTCAACAGTTTAAGCTTAACAAGAAATTGCACCACACAACCGCCAAACCAATCAAATGACATCTTACCGTGTGCTTTCCGAAGCTCCCCGAATGACGAATGGTCTCCAACAGAAATAAGAATAGTAGGCTTATAGGAAAAGCAAAACACTATTCCGAAACAGAGGATCTACAGGACCTTATTTGTCTCTTTTTCATAGCTAAATAAAGATGTTAGGCTAGGTTTTAAATGTATCGCCTGAATTGTACATTGTCACCCTTTTGGTATGTTCATTGTCACATCATCACCCAATACAACTTCCGTTTCTGCTAATTTACCAAAAAGCATCTTTTTCTTTTTCTTAAATAAAGGAGAGATGTTTGGTTTACAAATTTATCAGCATTTACTTCCTACTTTGGTGTATATGAATTGATCTCGATGCTCTCCTACCAATGAAATGACATTGCTTCTGTAATTGTACGACTTCAAATTTATTTTTAAACGTACATGTACATAATTTACAAATGCTCTGACAACTTGCAGTCAAGTTAGAAATAGACATTTCTGATAACGTAAGGATGAGGACTGTGATATAACATAATTGTCATGTTATTCAATTACATCGTATTTACGTATTTCTATAATGTTACAGCAACGCTGCAGGACAGTCTCCATGAGGACTGGTTATTTACACACACATTATACACAATCATTTCATTCCAGATCTTTGTTGACGTTATCCCTTAGAGGGGGGTGATTCTGAGACAAATCGTTGTCAGTCCGAGCACACTTGAAGAAGATAGACACTTGATATAAATGTCACCAAGGACACCACAGTGACTAGCATGGCTTCTCAAACCCCTAAATATTTTTTTCATCCACGGCACCCCTAAATTACAATCTTCAAAAACTTACACACAGCACTGAGCGTTTCCCCGAGAGTGCCCACGAACTGACGTAAGCTATTCATCTGTTTAGGCAACACCCTTCCAAGTATCATAATCATAATTCATTATATGCTAATAATACATAAAAGTGATGCCTTGAAAGCACAAAAATTGCATTGCAATGAATAGGTTAGGTTAGAAAATAAAACATTTGCCAGATTTAAAGTGATTTCCGAATACAAATACGGATCATTTCAGTCATTGAACAGAAACAGATAACGTCTCGGTACACCTTTAGTGGTGACGGCAGACATGAGTGCAGGAGGAGAGAGGGGCGAGAGGGGCTGACAATGTGTGCCAAGATAAGCAGAGAGCAAGCAGAGACTTATCAGCAGACCCTGCCTCTACTCACCAACAATTATACGAGGGGAGAGGAGAGGAATTATGGTGATTGGGTGGTATGAATAATACATCGGTCTGGCGCCGCAGGCTCTGCTCACAGTAGCTGTGTGGTGACTAACTCATATCCACTCAGCGCACGTGTCCACACACACACGCATTACACACACACACTACGCACACACACACTACGCGCACACACACACTACACACACACACACACACACACACATCTGAGGAAATTCTGCGTCTCCCCAAATACATGCCCACTTGAGAGCCTCCTGGCTGGGAACACCCCTCCCTGCTATGGGAGGAGCACCACACAGGACCGGAAGGTTCTGCAGAGCGTGGGGTGGTCAGCGGAACTGTTACGTTCCACGTTCCACATCTGTGTCTTCCTGGTTCTGTTTGTATCCCTGCAGGTGAACCACCCACCACTCCACAGGCTGCACCTGCTGCTGTCGTTAACCTGCTTCTTCCTCCGCCAATCATGTCCCTCCTGTGAAGAAGTAGCCTTGTGCTGCCGTTCTTTCTCTCTTTAGCTGTGTTCGGAATCACTCCCTATTCACTATATAGTGCACTATATAGGGCGTCAGCCATTTTGTTTGTAGTGTCCGAATTCTCCACGGAATTTTCGTTCCCTATATAGTCCACTATTTATTACCCACAATTCCACTTTTCTCCGTTCCCTAGGTAGTTCACTACGGAACGAGGGAGCGATTCCGAACACAGCTTTTCAGCTTTCTTGTTGTGATGGCTGTCAGACAAATCAATTAGCCACCGTCCTGGGGTGAGACACACCTGTTTGTTGCTTTTTTCACGTTGTTTGTATTCAATCTCACCAGGGTTTCCAATGAATGAGTGTATCTACAAAGTATCAAAACAATATGTCGGTGTGGTGCAAATGAACATGTTTGATGTGTATGGTAATAATGTGATGATATGTTTGAAAGATTGTGTCAAACACCTACATGTCAGGACTCATTTAACTACAAACAAAAAATCATTTCCTCAAATTCCATCTTGCATCCTTCTTAGGTGGGACCAACTTTCAAAATAAAAGTGTGTTTCATGACTTAGGTCAAACTACAAGTTTTTCATAAATAATAACTTATAGCTTTTTGGCAACATCATTCCAGCCCATAATTGTTGACAGAACAATTACCTCTTCAAAAGTTAATGGAGTTCAACTTCAAAAAGGGGCACTAGCAGATTATTTTTCCGTGGCCTCTATCAGAGTTTGCTGATCGGCCTTTGCAGGACATTGGGTTTGGCCTTGAAAAGGACACCTTGCACAACGCCGTTGGTGTCTGGCAATGTTTTCAATATGTGAGATATGTGAGTTTTGAGGGGCTGTGTCATCCACAATAATAACAAGGTCACCGGGTGTGAAGTTACTTTTTGGATTGTTCCACTTATTTCTGTTCTGCATGAGTGGCAGATATTCACAGATCCATCTTTCCCAAAAGAGGTATGCAATGTATTGGACTTGTTTCCATCTTCTTTTGCAGTACGGGTCCTCTTTCCGGAAAAGTCCAGGCGGCAGGACCGGCTTTCCTTTGATCTGCAGCCGTGATTCGGAGTAAGTAAGTAAGTAAAAGTTTATTTGTATAGGACCCCCCTCAGCACGAGTGCTTCACATCAGGTGCAGGGAAAGGAGTAAGGGCTTCTTAATCATTTGGATCACATGAGACACTTGTGATACTGTAGGTCTGTCATTCACGATCAGCTCCACTTCACACAGTCGTCTGTAGACCCTCGTCATGCGACGTTTACTCTTTAACCATCGAGGTGAACGAGAACAACAGGACGACGGTGATGTGCTTTGTTGATTTCAAAAAGGCATTTGACTCAATACACAGAGGTGTCATGATGAAACTCCTTAAGGCCTACGGTGTCCCCTTCAATTTACTTCGGGCCATAGGGACCATGTCTTCGAACACAAGTGCAAGGGTGACGCCGGACGGCAACAGCGAGGATTTTGACATCATGCCGTTGTTTTCACGTTTGGAAATACATGGGAGTGAATGCAGCTGACGGCTAACTATGGCTCATTCACCTCCATGTATTTCCAAACGCGAAAACAACGGCAGTGAAAAACAATCGGAGTCTGGTAATGATGAGTTTGTAACCCCGATAGTGTATTCAGCCTGTTATTTTGACTATTTCGGTTCTTGAAGTGGTGTTTTTACAGTGAACTTTTAACATTGAAGTCAACGGGCACTTCCGCATCCGCACCCCAGACTGACCAATATGGCTGCCAGGTGAATAAGGCGAATTGGGTTGTCGTTTTCAATATGTCCTGTTCTACTAGACGACAAAAGGTGTTGATAGAGACAGACACGTTAGGACTAAATCTACTAGGTCTGAAGGGGGAAGGAGACTGACTCACTGTCTCATCTCATGATGGCAAGAAAAGTGTTTCAATTTTCTCTGTCGAAAACATAAATCTACTTTCAACCCAAAGACATTAGTGCCTCTTCTCTGGACAAATGACAGTCCCTTAGAGAGAGAGGGATATTCATTTGAGCATGAGTGAGTTCTGTAGATGAAATGTTCATTCCCGTGTCCTGGACAGGCTGCGTGTCCACAGTCTCTGTCCTGTTCCTCTTGACTTCTCGGATTTGCTGGCTGGACTCATCCCTAACTATGATCGTGTCCTTATTGTCGGGGATTTTAACATTCATGAGTGCTGTGCTGATAAGCCGCTGGTAGAGGACTTTTAAAACCTTATTAATTATTTTAATTTGTGCAGTGTGTGGTCTGGTTCCACACACGAACATGGACATGCATTAGACCTCGTTCTCCCTCATGGTTTGTCTTTGCTTAACTTAGAGATCTGTGACGATGTGTTTTCTGAGCATAGGCCTGTATTATTTGATGTTGGTTTCTCCTGTGCTGCAGTTAAATCTTGTGCTCCTGCTCGGCGTTGTCAGACTTTTAACTCCTTCACTGCCGGTCAGTTCTCTGCTGCTTCCAACCAGCTGTGTAAAGGGGCGGAATGGCCATCGGGGCCTGGCGCGCCAACTGGCCTGGCCCGCGGTGAATGGCCTGCCCCCCGTCAACAAATCGCGCAGCACCCCCCCACCCCCCCGTCAACAAGTAACGCAGCACCCCCCTCCCATCAACAAGTCACGCAGCACCCCCCTCCCATCAACAAGTCGCGCAGCACCCCACCCCCCATCTTACCGCGTCGGCTCGGCTCGCGGCCTGACTGGGGCTACATTTCCCGGCAGGAGATATTCACCCAGTCCAGCCCTGTCTGTGTCCCCTCTGATTCAGCCTCCGTTGATACGGTTGAGCTCAGCTCCTGGTTCCACTCCTCCTGCCGAACCATACTGGACTCTCTGGCTCCATTAAAAACCAGGCATCCTACGGCTAAACCCGAGCCCTGGTTCAGAGACAGAACGCGTGCAGCTAGACGAGAGTGTCGCAAAGCTGAACGAAGGTGGATGAAGGAAAAGCTGCACGTTTCATTTCAAATCTTAAAGGACTGCTGGAAAATGTGTCAGCGACGGAAATCGGGTGAGAAGTCGGTTGGTGTAAAGCTGCCATATGGTAACTAACACTTGTCTCCAGGTCTCAAGGGAGGTTTACTCACCGAACCACCTCCACTAAGCCGACCATAGCAGGACAGTCTTCGCTACACCAGTTTGATAGACAACACAGTTGCTCTGGGTGCAAACAGGACTCTGTCCAAATCTAGCTGGGAGACAATTACTCTACCCTACTCCCTCGCTGTGGATTTAATTTAATTAATTTGCTCTGTCAATATTGTGAGTAGATTTGTATTGACAGAAAGTCTTGGATCAGAATAGAATAGCATGCAATTTAAAAATCAATACTTGGCAGCAGTATACTTATTGTCCTCGTACTATAGCAACAAATGTGCATGTGTGTGTGTGTGTGTCCATGTGTATGAGATTTTGTTATGTGCATAGTGCATACTGTATGTGTGTGTGTGTGTGTGTGTGTGTGTGTGTGTGGGTGGTGTACACGCCACCATGCCCCCATCAGTAGAAAAGGGCTCTAATCAAGTCAACATGATCATCAACAATCCTATTACATCCCTTAAAGGGGCAGTCACACTTATTTCAGTTTATATTATTTGCTAGGAGGAGTCACAATTTAAGTCATCTACATACCCTCTCGATCCTATTCCCACCAAGTTACATTAACTATGTGTCTGAGGACACTTTAGCCATTGTTAACTGTTACCCCAGTACAGGTATTGCCCCATTGTCTCTTACAACTGCCCTGGTAAAACCCCTCCTCAAGAAAAATAACCTAGACTCCTCAGTACTCAGTAAATTTAGACAGATTTCCAACCTCCCATTTTTAGGTAAAATTCTAGTAAAAAATTGTATTCAAACAGTTAAATTACTTTCTAGATTCAAATTGTATCCTTGATACTTTTCAGTCGTGTTTTTGTCCTCATCATGCAGTAACAGTAGCATTGAGACAGCACTGGTCAAGGTTGTAAATTACCTCAGAATCAACGCTGATGTGAACAAGCTCTCTGTCCTCGTCCTTCTGGACCTGAGTGCAGCTTTTGACACTGTAGATCATGACATCCTTGAGAACTGGGTCGGCCTCTCCGGTCCAGTCCTTGACTTTTTTTGTCACCCTTGGTGATCACAGCTCGAAAAACACTCCATTCTAGGGCCCCTAGTTTTCCGTCTATATATGCTACCCCTACGTGATGTGATTAGGAGGCACAATATTAGCTACTATCGCTACGCAGATGACACCCAGCTCTATATTTCTTTCACACCCGATGACTACAGACTACTTGGTAGAATGCATTGCTGATATAACTGAATAGATATAACAGAATTTCCTTCAGTTAAACCAGGATAAAACTGATGTGCTGATCATTGGTGAAAAAGTTGAAAGGGAGAGAATATCTGGGCACTTTAAAACACTGACACTGAACACCAAATGACAAGTCTCAACCTAGGTGTCATGTTTGATCCAAATCTTAATTTTGAGGCTCATATAAATGATTTACAGTATACGATGCCCATACAGCATCTTTTTATCACTTGATAAACATTGCTAAGGTGAAACCTTTTCTCTCTCAGGCCGACACTGAAAGACTAATGCTTTTATCAGTAGCAGGTTGGATGACTGTAACGCTCTCCTATCAGGTCTACCAAAGAAGCCAACTTAAAATATAAAAAAATGCTGCAGCACGAGTCCTCACTAAGACCAGAAGGAGGACACACATCACACCAGTCTTACAATCACTACACTGGATAACTGTCAGCTTCAGAATAGATTTTACGATTATTTTATTAGTTTACAAAGCACTTCATAGTAATGCACCTGAATACATGTGAGGCATGCTTTTACGATACACACCAAGTACATTAGGTCCCTGAGGTCCTCTGGCACTGAACCTTTAACTATCCCTGGAGCCACGACCAAGAGACACGAGGAGGCAGCATTCAGGTTTTACGCCCCCAGTCTTGGGAATAACTTGCCAGAAAACCTAAGAATGGCTGAAACTGTGGGGACTTTTAAGCAATATCTTAAGACATACCTTTTTAATCTCCCTTGTATGATCTACTTTTACTCAATTTTAATATTATTTTATTCTCATTTTTAATTTTTTAGTTTCTCTTTTACCATTTATTCTATGTTCTGTCCTGTTCTATTTTCTTATTTTACATTTCTTAATACCAACTAATAAACGGTGTTTTATTTATTCTGTAAAGCACTGTGTGCTACATTTACTTGTATGAACATATATATATATTTGCTATATAAACAAAACTGACTGACTGTGAATTTCTACCACAGCATCATGGCGAGTATCCTGACTGGAGGCATCACAGCCTGGTACAGCAACACCACCGCCCACCACACGCTTGAAGACAGGGCAGAAGATCATCGGTGTGGAGCAGCCATCAAGGATCTCTACCACCTGTCCACACCATCTCGCCGGAGAGACGGAAGATGGCTGAGCATCTGGACCGTGAAGGAGAGGTTCCACAGCTTCTCTCCTGACATGTGATTGGATTTTAAAATGTGTGCCATCTATGCACTCAACCAGGCCAGGGAAAACCGGCAACATTGTACATCAAAGCCTGATCGTTTGCTTTTGCCTGGCTGCCGAAGGCATAGTGACATGCTCTTCCAAGCACCGGCATAACGCCAGTGCAACTCTCCTCACCGCACGGCACACGGGGCTTTCGTGGACCTGTATGGTGTCCTTTGCAGCGCTATCGTCAAAAATTAGCAAGCCATCTTAAAACCAACATAGCGCTGTTAGATTTGAAAACTGGAATTGTTTAGAGGACATTTTAAGCTTCAAAGCTAAATTGTTATCACCAAACGTCTGGTTTTATACATTTAACACTACGGTTTTTGTGACGTCGCGTAAGAGTGGGCGTTAACGTAGCCCCTTCCACTAGCTACCGCTCATTGTTTTGGCTAGCCAGCTGTAGCTAGCCTATGTTACGACTGTAGGTTATATTTTTATTACTCACAGCATAGATAAAGAAATGGCACACTAAATAACTATGGCAAATACAAATAAGAGGGGGGGAAATTAAATATTAAGTAATCTAATGATGAGAGTAACCTGTGTTTTCTGAACTTAATTGAGCTTCCCGAAAACATCGATGAACAAGCTACGTTAATGGACTAGCTTGACAGGTCTCCTGTGTCTAGTTACAGTTGCTAATGTAAGATTGGACAGTGGCCGTTCTAGGGAGGGGTTTAGCGAAGGGTCAATTGAACACTATGCACAACTGTATACTGTATATTTTCATAAAATGTCATCTATTTGTGATGATTTTTTCTTACTAGATGATTATAAAAGACTTGATATATGCTTTAGGAAAGGTACTTTCCGCTTGGTGGAGTTCATTTGTAAAGCATGGGAAAAAAGGCAGACTACTTTGTATGTATGAACGGAGTTTGAGAAAATGGATTGTTCTTTATTTTGTTACGTTTTTATTCTATGGATTTATTGTACATGTAATGTACTGTATTAATGTGTCTTGTAAGCCCATGTGGGCTGGGCCCCTTTTGGTGCATGACACAGGAAATAAACCAATATCATATCATATACTGTAAAGTTATTTAATTGCACTGCCTACATCATGGACACAGACAGCCATCCATGACTCTATGGGATAAATAGATGAGGATGATACTGATAGACTGATAAAGGACGGACAGTATAGTAAATTGCCAGTTTAGGAACCTTTCAATGCCTGAGTACTGTACCTAGCTAGGCCTGGAACGAGGAACTGATTAGCAATTAGCACTGATAAGATACTATAAGAACAAGCGATTACAAGAATTGCAATGTACCCATCCTTGTTATACATGGCAAATAAACGTTGTATTCTATTCTATTTTAAAAATCACTATCAGTGGAGCCGTTTCCTATATATGGGAAATACCCTGGCGAAATCACCACGGAACTCCGAAGGGCACGCCCGTCCAACAACACCCTTTGAAGTCTGTTGACGTTGGCCTTTGATGTTTTGCCGCAGCATTTCCCACGAAGCATCCAGCATCAGCCAGGGGACAAATACATCTTTGACTTCATTCATTTATCTGTCCCTCTCTCCCTCTGTCTCTTTCTCTCTCTCTCTCTCCCTCCCTCTCTCTGTCCCTCTCTCTCTGTCTCTCTCCCTCTGTCTCTCTCCCTCCCTCTCCCTCTCTCTCTGTCTCTCCCTCTGTCTCTCCCTCTGTCTCTCTCTCTCTCTCTCTGTCTCTCTCCCTCTGTCTCTCTCCCCCTCTCTCTCTCTCTCTCTCCCTCCCTCTCCCTCTGTCTCTCTCTCTCCCTCTCTCTCTCTCCCTCTCTCTCTCTCCCTCTCTCTCTCCCTCTCTCTCTCTCTCTCTCCGGGTGTCCTCTATGCTTTTACTGCAGGCTATGTGTGGTAATAAAAGGAAAGAAATAATGCCCAATATGGGAATAATTACACTTAAAACCTTTCCATCAGCCTAACCAAACGAAGTGATGGGTCTGCCTGTTGAAATTACGGAGTGTCCATTTAACAGCTCTATAGCCCAGGAGTGTAGTCTGGGGGACTGGGTGTGTAGAGCCACAACTAACAAGAGTATAACACACTACCAGATAACAGAACGTAATGAGAGAGGAACTTCATTAGAATCTGAGCCACTTTTCACCAGAACAGAAAACAATTCCTTCTTATCTTCAAATAGAAGTTTCTAGTGCACTGACAATTTTGTTCTGCGCATTCTTACGCTCGCTCTAAAGAGTTGAAGTGTGCGAGCTCAGCTCAGTCGTTGACAATAAGAGACAATTACACAGCCATCACTCCACTTGTCCCACAGAACAATAATTCCAGCTTCAACTGTGACGATGTGCTGTGTTTTATGAGGTGTGTTGACTGTTCACATGGTCACAAAGAGACACTCTGGGAGGATTTGTGCTTTTAAAACAAGGGATTTGGAGAAAGAGAACATGGGACAAATGATAGGGTATAAAGGAGACAAGATTGGGAGGAACATTGTGTCAGCAGCACGGGACGTGAGCAGCAACTGAATAGTGTGTGTGGTCTGTGTGTGTGTGTTTTCGTGTGTGTGTGTGTTTGTGCGTGTGTTCAGTGCATATGTGCAAGTGAAAGTTGGATTTGGATAAGAGCTGTAAGTTTGATGTGATCATTGAGTTGCCCGGTGATTAGAATACCTATGAAGCGTAGATCAAAGCTAATGTACAGTACGAAGAAGGCGGCAAAGCTTAAAGGATCAGTGTGTAGAATAACGTGGCAGAATCTTGCCTAGACTTGGCAGAAATGGAATGTAATATTCATAAGTATGTTTTAAATAGTGTATAATCCCATGAAAATAAGAATGATTTTTTTTTTGCTACCTTAGAATGAGCCCTTTATATCTACATTTCATTTCAAACCTTTATTTACACTGGAAAGGACTCTGAGGCTACCATCATTTACAGAGACGTCGAGTTTACAAACAACAAATACAGAGAAATCACATACAGCAAAGACAAGAAAATGTAAAATAGAATAAAATAGCATTCAGCTAAAACAATTGCCTATTAGCCCTGAAGAAGGTCCTGTGTTGACCGAAACATGTTGGCTTTTTTAACATTTTGAGCAGCCATGATTTATTAAAGGCTTTTTAATATATCCTTTTCCCTAGTTTTTTTTCACTTTTTGGAGTGCCTGGATTTATCCTCGTCTGTTTTTAAAACAATTACAAATTGAAACACAATGACCAGACAATACACCTTTAAACTGCAAGGGAGGGAAGAGTTTCCAATCCCAAGGAGAGCTGTAGGGCATTCCAAGAGTTGGGAGCATCAAAGGAAAAAGCACATTTTCCCAGTTCGGAAGAAACACGAGGCGTCTTTAGGAGCAACAGATCCTTGGTTTCTCATTAACTACTATAGCAGTCCCCATCAGTAACTAATCATTAACTAATATCAGCGTTAACCAGTAACTAATCATTAACTAATATCAGCGTTAATCAGTAACTAATCATTAACTAATCATTAACTAATATCAGTGTTAATCAGTAACTAATCATTAACTAATATCACCGTTAATCAGTAACTAATCATTAACTAATATCAGCGTTAATAAGTAACTAATCATTAACGAATATCAGCGTTATTCAGTAAATAATCATTAACTAATCATTGGTTCATCAGTAGGTACTGAGTAACTACTCATTTTTTGTGAACCTTATTGTTATGCGCTAGCTTTATTCTTTGCTTTTAAGTTCAAGAATTGTGGACCTGTGTTGGACCTGCCACCCCGTGCCCTCGTCCCAGCTGACCGGCCCTATGTTGGCCTGCCACCCCGTGCCCTCGTCCCAGCTGACCGGCCCTGTGTTGGCCTGCCACCCCGTGCCCTCGTCCCAGCTGACCGGCCCTGTGTTGGACCTGCCACCCCGTGCCCTCGTCCCAGCTGACCGGCCCTGTGTTGGCCTGCCACCCCGTGCCCTCGTCCCAGCTGACCGGCCCTGTGTTGGACCTGCCACCCCGTGCCCTCGTCCCAGCTGACCGGCCCTGTGTTGGACCTGCCACCCCGTGCCCTCGTCCCAGCTGACCGGCCCTGTGTTGGCCTGCCACCTCGTGCCCTCGTCCCAGCTGACCGGCTTTATACGCATGGTGGAGTTTTATGATATAAAACTCACTCTTCACTCTTTGTGGCTCCATGATATAAACTTTTTTTTTATTTTACAAGCAGCATGGAGAGAGACAATGCAGAGTGAATACAAACGCTCTCCCTTCAGATCACATTCATACCGTAGCAGACGAGCTGTGCTGCACTTATCCAAAAGCTGATAAAGGCAGGTACCGTTCATCAAGACCGCATATTTCTCAAGTTATGATGTGAATAGAGCATTTAGTCACAAAACAAAAACAAATTAAAAGTACAAAATATGACTGACTGGCTTTATTTCAGCAAGCATATACATTTTAATTCTTTAGACTTCTACAGTTTTAAACTCTAGTCTACTTTTATACACTTTAGAGAGACTGCGAGTAGATTGGTACAATATGTGAGCACCATGGGCAAGAGACTATAAGTAGAGTTGTGTGGGCAGCAGGCAGGCTGCTAATACATACAGTACACACACACGCACACACACACACACACACACACGGACCCATACAGTATGTTCAGACAAACACACACAGATACACAAACCGAGAGTTGGTATTTTTCCTTTGATGGATTTCATCTAGCAGATGAAGTGTTATATCGTGGCATATCGGTCATGGATTTGATTGATCTCAAAGTCAAAAAGGACGTTGTTGACAAGAGCTAAGTTCCACTCAATTTCTCCACTGAGCCAGAGAGAGCGAGAGAGAGCGAGAGAGAGGGAGAGAGAGGGAGAGAGAGAGAGAGAGAGAGAGAGAGAGGGAGAGAGAGGGAGAGAGAGGGAGAGAGAGGGAGAGAGAGAGAGGGAGAGGGAGAGAGAGCGAGAGAGAGAGAGAGAGGGAGAGAGAGGGAGAGAGAGGGAGAGAGAGCGAGAGAGAGGGAGAGAGAGAGAGGGAGAGGGAGAGAGAGCGAGAGAGAGGGAGAGAGAGGGAGAGAGGGAGAGAGAGGGAGGGAGAGAGAGCGAGAGGGAGAGAGAGGGAGAGAGGGAGAGAGGGAGAGAGAGGGAGGGAGAGAGAGCGAGAGGGAGAGAGAGGGAGAGAGAGGGAGGGAGAGATGTTTATGGTCCCAGAGCCTCCCTGGAGTCTCGTCATTACACATAAAGGCACACAGCACAAAACCATGGAAACACCATGGAAACGTGAAGAGATTTCTGAAACATCAGGCTCTGACTTCACGCCCTCGCGGCCAATTTACACATCCTGCACCAAAACAACCCATGGCAGCAAACGTATCTCTATATATCTCTAATGATATGTACTTCTGTGAGTCTGTATCACGTTATTACGAGATTCTAAATTGTTTTAATATACAAAAAGGTCTAGTGATTAAATCAGAAATTCCAAATCGTTTTAATATGAAAAAAAGGTCTAATGATTAAATCGTATTATTTTGGTCTAGTTGGTGAATGTACCCCCATGTCCTCTATTCAGTAAACTATAACCCCCCCCCCCCCCCCCCCCCCCCCGATCCTCTCTCCTCCCCCAGGTGAACATCTGTTCCTTCTGATCCAGAACCTGGAGCCCAGCCTGGGCTGAGTTTCCCAGAGGCATCGTAGCGCTATGTTCATCGTAGCGTTACGATGAACGCCGTAGCTTACGATGAACGTAGCGCTACGATGAACGCCGTAGCTTACGATGAACGTAGCGCTACGATGAACGCCGTAGCTTACGATGAACGTAGCGCTACGATGCCTCTGGGAAACTCAGCCCTGACCTGTAAGGTCACCGATATGCTATTGTAAAGTTCTGAGCTCCACCGGCGTGGTTTCCTGAGTCCCAGATCTCCAGGGGTGATGAGGCAGCGACTACTCAAGGCCACGGTAGCCACATCAACGCAAAAAACAAAAACAAAGGGAACCTTGAATCTTTCTAAGCTGACTAAAAACATGCATTAATGTAATGTATTGCTTTATAAATGTTCTTAGCCGGTAGACAAACATACTCCAAACTCGCCTTGTTGAGAGGGGTTTTAACAGCTCACTTATCTGGCCCCCGGGTGATTACTGTTTTTTTGCTTCCCTCTGGAATATGTAGAGAGTGGGTCGTATGCCCACCTCCCTTGTTCTCTGTAAAGCGCATTGTGTTGCCCGTGTATGAAATACGCTATACAAATAAAGCTTTCATTGACTGATTTGATGCATTGGAATAACACAAAAATGCATAAAACTACATTAAGTACAGTAAAACTATTTTTGAACAGAAAAGCTCACAAAGACAGGAAATTTAAATGAGCACCAGAACTTTACTTTGACATCGTCTTTTGGTACTGTAAATCAGTTTATGTACAGTAGCCTACTGCTCTTCACACATTCTCATCACTGGCAAACTGGATTACAGTAAGTTAAATCGTTTTTTCTGTTCTTCATTTGAATGTGTTGTGTTATGGCTACTGGGGTTGTGTTGGGCTAATTCGATTGGTTGGGTCTTCGGCAGTTTGCGCTGCGTTGTTGATCTCGTCTTAATTCAGTTGTGTTTTGGCTGTGCGGGTCGGTGTCGTCTTGTTTTTTGGGGCATGTTGCCTTTAATTAGGTTTCATTTGCACTTCTCGGCCACTGAAGGCCCCTGGTAGTGACCATTATGCAAACTATTCACAGAAATGTAAACTGCCATAGAAAGTTAAAAGCAGACTTTGGGTTGGAGCTTTAGTCTGAGCCAGTAAGCTCCGGTGAACCACCCCTCCCATCCCCCGTACCCCCTACCTCCGCCCTCCTGCCCCTCAGTGAACTACCCCTCCCATCCCCCGTACCCCCTACCTCCGCCCTCCTGCCCCTCAGTGAACTACCCCTCCCATCCCCTGTACCCCCTACCTCCGCCCTCCTGCCCCCCAGTGAACTACCCCTCCCATCCCCTGTACCCCCTACCTCCGCCCTCCTGCCCCTCAGTGAACTACCCCTCCCATCCCCTGTACCCCCTACCTCCGCCCTCCTGCCCCTCAGTGAACTACCCCTCCCATCCCCTGTACCCCCTACCTCCACCCTCCTGCCCCTCAGTGAACTACCCCTCCCATCCCCTGTACCCCCTACCTCCGCCCTCCTGCCCCTCAGTGAACTACCCCTCCCATCCCCTGTACCCCCTACCTCCGCCCTCCTGCCCCCCAGTGAACTACCCCTCCCATCCCCTGTACCCCCTACCTCCGCCCTCCTGCCCCCCAGTGAACTACCCCTCCCATCCCCTGTACCCCCTACCTCCGCCCTCCTGCCCCCCAGTGAACCACCCCTCCCATCCCCTGTACCCCCTACCTCCGCCCTCCTGCCCCTCAGTGAACTACCCCTCCCATCCCCTGTACCCCCTACCTCCGCCCTCCTGCCCCCCAGTGAACCACCCCTCCCATCCCCTGTACCCCCTACCTCCGCCCTCCTGCCCCCTCAGTGAACTACCCCTCCCATCCCCTGTACCCCCTACCTCCGCCCTCCTGCCCCCCAGTGAACTACCCCCCCTCATCAGCGTGGTGGTCGGCCGGCTGGGACTCTGCTCTGATTGATCACCAGCACCTGTCAGCAGATGAGCTCCAGCTGTTTAGGAGCCTTCGGCAGCCGGCAGACAGATGTTGGCAGGGTGTGGTGCTATTAGCTGCTTCACTCTGCAGCCCCGCGCTCACCTCCAGGAGGAGCAGCAGTAGCACATGTACAAGCAGCAGCAGTAGCAGCAGCAGCAGTAGTAGTAGTAGTGGTAGTAGTAGTAGTGGTAGTAGTAGTAGTAGTAGTAGTAGTAGTGGTAGTGGTAGTGGTAGTGGTAGTGGTAGTGGTAGTAGCAGTAGTAGTAGTAGTAGTAGTGGTAGTGGTAGTGGTAGTGGTAGTGGTAGTGGTAGTGGTAGTGGTAGTGGTAGTAGTGGTAGTAGCAGTAGTAGTAGTAGTAGTAGTAGTAGTAGTAGTGGTAGTAGTACTAGTAGTAGTAGTAGTAGTAGTAGTAGTAGTAGTAGTAGTAGTGGTAGTAGTAGTAGTAGTAGTAGTAGTAGTGGTAGTAGTAGTAGTAGTAGTAGTAGTAGTAGTAGTAGTAGAAGTGTAACATGATTAATATTGTTCCACTAGATTTTATTGTATAACTTTAATTATTATTATTTTCCTTGGATTTCTGCTCGCCTTTTATTTTAATTGGTTGATTTATTATACACAGGGCTGGGGATTGGTTTTGGGGTATCGCCGCCCGTAGTAGTAGTAGAAGCAGCAGTAGTAGTAGCAGTAGCCGTATCAGAAGTATCAGAATCAGAATTTGTTTTATTGCCACGCAGTTTTTCAATGTAGTATGAATTAGCTTTCAGTCGTGGTGCATAACATGGGGATAACATTGGACAGGGTGTAGGGACGAGACAGGACAGTGTACAAAATGCCAGTGCAAGAAAGAATAAGCTAAGAAAAATTATATTCAAAAATATACAAAAAGTAGTGTGGTCAGTGTGTATACAGTGAGTGTGCAGTGTATGTGAGAGTGTGTGTGTGTGTGTGTGTGCTGTGTGCGGAGTAATATGCGAGTGCGGTGTGTCCTATGTACAGTACATTCAGTGGTCAAGTGTCTCTCAAAGTTGGCGGGGTCAGTTGTGGGTCGGCGGGGTCAGTTGTGGGTCGGCGGGGGTCAGTTGTGGGTCGGGGGGGTCAGTTGTGGGTCGGCGGGGTCAGTTGTGGGTTGGGGGCGGGTGGGGGTGAAGTCAGAGGGGGACACAAGACTTGTTGATGAGGCTGATGGCCGTGGGGAAGAAGCTGCCTATGCAGTAGCAGCAGCTGAAGTATTATTGTAAGTCACTTTGGATAAAAGCGTCTGCTAAATCACTGTAATGCAATGTCGTTTCAGCAGTAGCAGCAGCAGTAGCATCATCAGTATGCCTTCAGGAGCTCACTTCTCTAACATCCTTGTTAAGGAAGACTATGAGTGAGCGATATACTCGCGTTCATGTTCTGACTAAGTGGCTCCTATTTGCAGAGAACTTGCAAAACTTGTTTACATTGTCACTTCTCCAGTACGCTGCTGGTCTAAATTCTCCAAACCATCTGAATTTGAGATTATCGATGCCATTTTGCAACCTGACCACCATAACGTTTAAAAAGGTAAATCAGAGATGAGAGCTGTAGTAAATAAGATAAGACATTACAGGATCCTAGATAAATATGCCAGTTAGCTACGAAAAAAAACAACATTCACTTGAGAAACAGATCAACAACGATTAGAATGTTTTCTGAGCACAGTTGCCTAGACAACAAGGATGGGCAATCTCCTGTTTGGCTGATTGAGCAGAAGGTCTTAACGACGAGCGATTCAGTCAAGGGCGCTCTCTCCGTCCATCTGATTTCTACTAACACTGGCCGGCTGTTCAATCAACACCCTTCACACACACACACACACTGTTAGATGCCAAGTCACGCACACACGCACAAGGTGTTTGGTTTGGCACGCACTGCGTCCACAGTGACGTCTTCATAACCTCCTTGCCCCTTGAGTTTGGTTAAATGCTTGTAAGTGTTTGTTGGCATCTACTGCCACGTCCTTCCTGTCTCACTTGTTCTTTGAAAGAAAACTGCAAAGAAAACTCATTAAAAAAGGAGTCGGAGAGCTCGTCACGGCACCCTGACCTGGCCCCGCCCCCGGACAGGTGACCCGCAGGTGTTCACATGGGTCAACCTTGGAGAAGATGAGTCTG
Source organism: Borostomias antarcticus (assembly GCF_949987555.1). Classification (NCBI taxonomy): domain Eukaryota; kingdom Metazoa; phylum Chordata; class Actinopteri; order Stomiiformes; family Stomiidae; genus Borostomias; species Borostomias antarcticus. The sequence goes on along the minus strand of NC_140235.1, from coordinate 1,389,431 downwards.
TCTGTTGGCCTAGAGTTTGGGGGGAACTGCCTCTTGCCACATCGTGGTTACTTTATGTTTTTACTTGCATCTTACACTATACCAATTCAGGTAGGGACAATATTCTGTGTGCGAGCGCGCGTGTGTGTGTGTGTGTGAGCATGCATGCGTGTGTGTGTCTGTCGTCTGTCTGTGTGTATCTACAGGTAGTACACCTGCAGACCAAGGGAGGCTCAATCAATTAAAACAATTAAATATTCCTCATCACCAGCTAGATCAGACTCAATGCTACAGCTGCCTGTCGAGGAAGTCATGCTGGTTTTTATGGCAGGGAGTGAGCACTGTGTGTGACAGAGAAACAACTGCATCTGCTGGATCAAAGGGCCACAGAGGACCTATGTTGATGTACTGTACACACACACACACACACACACAACCCCCACGTACCCCTGTGTGTCCGTTATTGTGGAATATGGGAAGGGCCGATATTTCTGGAACTAACATTAGCAGGTAAGGAATCATGAAAATAAATATGATGCATTGAATTGGATCTGCAGGATGTTTTAAAATAGCTAGCTATATTCTGTTTGCAGACATTACTGTAGTGACCCAGACCGACTTGAACGGATCTAACAGTTTAACAATTTCCTAACGTTTGGCTCCTAACACAGCTGATACACTTTATCGGTGCCATCTCGAGGTAGCTACAGTAGCTAGCTAACAACAGTAACTAGGTTTAAGTATAAATAAAGTTTGATTTGATTTAATTAGCGTTAACTGTTAATTTTGGTTGAAGTCAGACATCATACAGAGTAGTTACTAGGTAGTCCTTCATTACCTCATCATTACTTAGTCACTTTATCAGCTAGCTAGTTGGGAAAAGCTTGTCAGGTTTCAACAATGTTAACTTGTATTGCTGCCTACCAATATTGCAAATCTGTATTATTGTAACATTAACGGCTGTGTGGATGTAGCATTACCAGTCAAGACTAGCTAACGTTATTCAAAAATATGACTGACTTTGACTAGGCGAAATTACATTTTAGCTGTTTATTTTGTTGGCTGGTGGTTACAGACAATTTATTCATGTTTGAAGAATTTCAAAGTCCAGACGTTGCACAGAATTTGCAACTTTGGCTGTCCTGTTAATGTAATGTAATGTAATGTCAACCAATCTCTCTTTGCTGTAGAGGGCGACTATGCTAAGTGAATTACCAGGGGAGAAAGAAATACATCAAAGTAAATGGAGCATCGTATGCAGCACTTATTAGGGGTATGTTAATATTTAATCTATAGGCCTACTTAGAGCATGTAAATTGAACTACTTTTTGCATCACATATGTTCATTATGGGTAAAATGTCAGTCCTTATAGACGGTCTCGGTGCAGGGATGAAACAGCACAGTGCAAAGACAGAACAGTGCAAAGAGCGAGTACAAAATGGTAGTGCAAAAAAAGGATAAGCTAAGAAAAAGAACAATATACAAAAAGTAGTGCAGTCAGTGTAGAGGTATATACAGTGTAGTGTGTGTACGTGTGTGCGCGGCGTGATATGCGAGTGTGAAGCGTCCTATACAGTACATTCAGGTCACGTGCATATGTGTGTATGTGTACTGCATGATGTGCGTCTCATCTTTTTGATAAGGCTTGCAGGATTTAATTTGCATTGGTTTAACATGCGGTGTTATTTACTTCCTCAGGCATGCTCCACCAATGGACAAAAGAACGCAGAATGCGTTGAGGATAGTAAGTGTTTTCCCCACTCTAAAATATCCTTACTCCAAAATAGGCTATTTGAGTACAGGCTATATTTCAAAGTAAGGTTAATGTAATATAACTTTTGTTTCCTCTCAGAAATAATGTAATAAAGTACACTTTATTTAAATATTTTTATATATATTGATTAATTCATTCTCTACACGTTTCCATCTTTGTTGATGTTTTTGAGAACAAGTCTTTGATGCAGACAGCAATGAGGGCTACATCGCCTGGAAGCTGAAAAACACCCAATGAGAACCCAGCAGTGGCAGTAGGATCAAGAGAAGCTCTCAGAACTCAAGACGGCAGAGGACCAGGATTGGAGAGAGAAGTGCTTGAAGACCATTAGCTGGAGGGAGACCAGTGTCAGGGGTCCATATCTCTACTTACACACAACAGACACCAAGAACTCGCCATCACTGTAAATGAGGGAAACGTCCGTGCTTCACGAGTGTTTGAGATGAAATGAACAGATCTCCTTGAAAATTAGAGAAACTTTCCAGCACAGTCAAAAGTTGGTGCACGGTCTGGAGATCCACAGTGCTTACAGTATTCCCACGGGTTCCTTGACACAAAAGGCCTGGTAAGTTAACATATTTTAACTGAATATGTTCAGTCCAACTGAAGTACAGCTGTGCAAAAATGAAAATAATCACACTGGCTTCCTCCCCTTGAGATGCTGCAGGGCTTTGAACAGTTATTTGGAGCCGAGACTTCATCCAAACTTCTTGAGAAATGTAGGAGCATCTAGGAGAAATGTAGGAGCATCTATGAGGAATGTAGGAGCATCTATGAGGAATGTAGGAGCATCTATGAGGAATGTAGGAGCATCTACTGTAGGAGAAATGTAGGAGCATGTCAGAGCATCATCTTCTTGAGGAGCATCTCCGAAGACAAAGATGGTACTGCAAGCCAAAACCCTCAGCAGGATGCCATCGCTGGACTTCCTCATCCAGTCTGCAGAACAAAACCCTGATGTAGATGAAGAGGTCCCAGGTATATTACTCAATGAGGTTTAACCTAGTCTCTAGCTATGGTCAATGGTAATGGTAAACGGACTGCACTTATATAGCTCTTTTATCCAAAGCGCTTTACATTGGCTTCTCATTCACCCATTCACAGACACATTCACACACCAATGGCGGTAGCTGCCATGCAAGGTGCTAGCCTGCTCATTGGGAGCAATTTGGGGTTCAGTGTCTTTGCTCATGGACACTTTGACATGTGGACAGGAGGAGGGGGGATTCAAACCGCCGACCCTACGATCATTGGACGACCCGCTCTACCACTGAGCCACAGCTGCTGCTATTTACTAAATGCTGAATAAGTAGTTTACCATCATTGTTTTTGCTCTGTACTTTTAATGACAAGAGCTTTTAAATATTAATGTAGGTGCAATTTATGGGGCGTCTTTGATGCTGAAAGATGTTGCCCCCTGCCTCTATCCTCTGTTCTTCTTAGGTTGGGATTGTGATATGGCTCCACTGCTGTATAATATTGAGCTATAAAAAAGTTATCTCATTGAGCTTTAATGATCTGCAGTACTTTCAGGTGTCTGATAATTATGCAGTATACATAATGCATGACATTTGGTAAGGAGTCGGAGAGTTTGAGTTGAAGTTGCTTTTCGGTTACCTCTCAGACAACATCATATCAAAGATATAATCAAAGATCGAATATATACTCCTACAATTATGGCTTTGTTAAAGCAAAAAAACAAAAACGTTCACCCGGAATCAACATGGAGCACACTGGCAACACAATAGGTCTAAAGGCCATTCAAACATTTTGCTTAATCCGGAATGTACCGTTGATATTTGAAGATGTTGTTCCATAAGGAAGTGCACACTGGAGACTATTGCTGCTTCTGTTGCAAATTATTAACATTATATTTTCTCCTCTCATTACTTATGGCATGATAATTTGACTGAAGCATCTCATTATTGAACATCATACACTATTTAAAGAGCTTAACCCACATTGCAGATTGATACCTAAACATCACTTCATGATTCACTATCCCAGATCCATTCGGGAAAATAGGCCCAATTTTTCACATCACATATAGACAATGAGATTTAAAGCCAAACATACGGTAGGTTTTTCAAGAACACAATCAAAATTTCGAAGTCTTTACTGTATAAAAACATCAGAGGTCTGTAGCAAACCATTGGGAATCAATGCCCTTTAAAAGTAATGACTGTGGACCAGTAAAAACCATTAAGCTTGATGACTTGCAACATGGTGAAGTGATGGCAGAGGAACTGCTGGTTGACATGGACTGTGACGTTGATGTGGGTTCTTGGATCGCTCGTTTTGGAACAGAGTATCGCCCAGGCCTTCTGGTGTGCACAAATATGGAAGGTTTGCCAGTATTTTGTCAGATATTTTTAGACCGATTTTTTTTTTTTTAACAGAGGATTTCGAGAGACTTGGTTGTGGGGTTGCTTTTCACAACAGTTTCACTGTGCTTATTTCAATGATTATCAATAATGTTTTACAGAGCATGTGGTACATTTCTCATTTAACAAGTTTCCGTATGCACTGTACACATTAAGTTACTTGATTGTCTGGTGGCTGGTGACCCAATATTTTCCTAAAATGTGTCTTGAACTGTTCATTTGCAGAGCATTTTCCTATTTTAGCTGGCTCGTTCAGGTGGTCAACTTGGAAAATACTTTTTTCAGTTAGAAGCCATTTCTCCTACTGTAATTGTCATTTTAAACTGTACGATATATGGTTCCTTTTATTGAAAAAGATGTAAAATAGCGGGTATACACAATCTTATTTGATTGTGCTCTTGCCTCTTGTGCAGAAAAAACTCTTGTGAAAAGCAGAAAGGCTGATCTTGATTGTTTACTAAAAAATAAATAATGTTGTTTTCAAAGACTAATGTATAGACTGTTCATTCCCAAGTGTTATTGATTAACTGTACACCAGGGAAATGGGTGGAACGGGAATACATGGCTAAAGGCCGTTTCAGACGGGGAGCGATATTCCGCCTGCGTTCTCGCTTGGATCAGCGGGGGACGCACGCGTCCTGCGCGCAGCGGGGAAAGCTGACTACAATTCAGCTCTTATCGTGGGCGGGCGTGTGCACGAAACGAGCACGCGCGCCACAATTTCACGGGGTCACGCCCGCTTGGCGCTCCGCCCCAGATTGTCCGTGGCTCCCAAATTGTCCGCTCGCCTCTCTCATTGAAAATGAATTACAGTGTGCGGATATCGCTCCTCGTCTGAAACGGCCTTTACACTGCAGGTTTGAGAAAGCACTGAAACAGTGTGACGAAGTACCTGCTATAGAGTACATTTCCAATATCCAAGTGTAAATAATCAACTCTACAAAGTGATAGAAAAGCCCTGACTTGGGAGTACATTGTTTACTTGGTGTCAAACGGTTAACCTACAGGTGTTAGAAAATGAAGATGTACACAATAACTGATGGATGCTCAACCTGTATATCTGCAAGGTCACTTTATTTAAGTGATAAGCCTTGAACATAGTTCTCTACTTCGCTATCCACACCGTGCTCCAGCGATACCCAGAATACCCTAATACTGAGTCGTCATAACAGAGATGGTAGTCAAGGAAATCAACACAGTCTACAGAAAGTGCCAGTTATGGAGTACATTTTCTCTCTTAGTGTTGATTAATGACCTACAAAGTGCTTACTAAGCACTGACTTGGAGTACATTTGTACACGCTTATAAAAATTTAGCATTCAATCCACAAAGCACACGCAAAGGGTGAAAAGTGTTGCAAACTGCACCGATGAGCAAATAGCTCATTGCCAGGCTCATTTGAATGTATGTAAATTAGGTACTTCTGTTCAAAATTGCCCCAAATAAGCCTCGAGTCTGAACCACAAACGCCATGAGCTAACTGCCACACGTGGTTAGAGAGGTTCAAATACCGCTTTTGAAAAGCTGGTATTAACTGCAGCAGTCAGCGCGCACTCTCTCCTTCTGTCTCTCCTTAGAACTTAGAACTGAAGTCTGAATGATATTGAATTGATATTGGATGATATTAAGGGCGATATATATATATATATATGCATACATGCAGACATGTAGCGTTACAAACCAGGGACCTTAGAGAACATACGCCTGGTTGAGCAGGAGGTGGAGTCACAACACAGACCTACCTAGAGTAGGAGCTCTGTTCAGTTCATTATGAGAGGGATGGATGGACAGGCATGGGGCTGGGAGGTGTAGTCCTTCCACTGATTAAAGACTACAACCAGAGTCACGGTCGAACCCACCTTATCCAATACTAACTCCTAGATGTCAGCGCCACTGATTATTATGACTATTATGCAAGCCAATCCAAGAACTAACTTCTGAAAAAGAACAGTACTTTATAGAACTAGTACAATTTAAAATCATTTCCCTCTTAATATCCACCAAGAAAAAAACAAAATAAACACACTTATTGAGTTGTTGACAGGCTGTTGTTTATTTTGCTTGATGGGATGCTTATTTTCATTAAAGAGATGTTTGCTTTTTGTTGTCATGTTTGTATAGGATAATAATTTCTTTCTGGGTTAAACTGCATTTGGTTTTTTTTAGTGTTTTTTTTACTGTATCTATAATTGAATGCTCTTTTGTGAATTTTAATTATAACGTTTGTTATATTTATTTATTTACCTTATTAATGCATGTTTTGTTGTGATGTTGATTGTGGGTGGACCCCAGGAAGACTAGCAAACTGCTATGGCAAAAGCTAATAGGGATTTTTAAATAAACAAACATAAATTGATGCGGCCAGCGTTAATGGTGGCGTCTTCCTGCGGGCAAACTAGTAAAGACGACAGAAGCCACAGCGTCCGAGGGCGTAATCCACATGATGGAGAGAGGGGCCTGCGTTCACACTCGGGAGGGTGGCGATAACACACACACCCCTGTTCACCTTTAGTGCTGTGCGTACACAGACATACCCCCAAAGAGACGCATGCATGCACACAGGTGAGGCCTCTAGAAAGCAGCCACCAATGTGATAACCCTGGCGCTGTCTAAGGAAAGCCTATATTTCTTCAGGGTGGTTTGCTGGCTAGAGAGGTCAGATAACGTGGAGTGTATTATCACTCACTTCTGTGTCCTCTGTCATCTTCCACTACACCTACGGTTGGCCTTGAAGCTCTCAATAAAACACGTGTCAGAAATTGTAATTACACCACCTCCCTCAACCTTTCACATATCTGTGCTAACCTCATTTATGACAGGATGACCTCCAGGAGGTCAACACACCTAGACGTTGTCTGCCCTAGAATAACCATCCTTTGTTCCATTGTCCCTGCGAGATTTACCGCCCTTTCTCATGTCACGTGTCTGTATTCTCGACCCCTGTTGATGATGTCCGCCATGTCTTATGACGTGTACAGATGGGTTAGCCAACCAAATCTCTGATAGTGTCACATCCATGTATTGCTCTAATATAAGGCCGCGCAAAACGAGCCTACTTCACTTCTGCTGGATGCCACTCACGTGCGTTATCCTGAAGTCCTTGCACTCGTATGTTTTCTCAATAAATCAGACCTGACTTGTTTGAGCGAACCTTGGCAAATCTTTTTACTTTCGATCAGATTTAATTCTATTACACACTCTACCTGGATATATATTACATTATAAGACATAGTGATTTGTTTATTAGCACGCTGACAGCTATTAGATTGCCCCTGTACGTTAGTGCGTACCTGCGTTCATCTGCACGTGCGCGCATTTAATTTCTGTGCCACAATTAATTTCTCCCATTGTCAAGTCCATTTTGCTTGGTACATAAACAATTTAAAAATGCTTGGCGTCTCAGTAGAATAGATACTATTTAGGAGGCTACTTTCTAAATCCACATAGTTCAGAGCTTGAGGTGTTTACTAGCTCTTTTGGTGCTTGTTTTCCAGATTCATAGTGCACGGGGAGTGTTGCCAGTAGCCTGGATGTGTTTACACTACTAGATGGAGACATCTGTACAGGCAAGTCAATATTTCTCACTCAGTCCTTAGGGATCAATTATATTCAACAGTCTGCTCCATCCCTCTGGCCATGGGTGTTGGACTTTGGACCAGTTTTTGATTGTCTCCAAAGCTTTTATTCAGTTCTCTAACCTGATGTAGGTATAATACAGTGTCTCTATCCCCCTTGATAGTTTGTTATATCTGTTGTTCTAAATGTTTTTTCTCATAGGTTAGTATTGGGGTTAGGTGCATTGTGAGTACAATTATCATTAGTTATTGTCATTATATTCACAACATATCAGAGGCCTCTTATTTAGGAGGTTTATGTTGTAGAGATCAGAGATAGGGTATGGCTTGGTCATATAATGTGTTCCAGCAGTGATCATTTTGAAAACTGCGGGGTAAAGCACATGTCTGTTTTGCGGTCGAATTTCTCAGCCTTTGAAAAGCAGGTGTAATCCAGTTGTGCATAACCCACCAGCCTACACATAACCATATTCACTGTTAATTATGAACATACGGTTTTATTAACTGCATGCAACCATCATGTCTGGTCTCTGTGGTCTAAAGAAAAAAGATTGATTGCTGACGAAGCCTCCACGCCGAAACGTTCTCTTTCTGCCCATTAAAAATGGCAATTTAATATAGCCTACCATGAGTGCCGGTCTCTCCTTTTTTCATTTGAACTTCACCAACCGGGCACCGGGACACTGTTACTCACTCAGGAGTTGTGCGCTTTACCTCTTTTTCTGGTCCTAGTGGTCTACCAGGTCATTTGCTTTTTTCAAGTTTATCAGATCAAACAATTTTGCCCATGATCTGATGTTTATTGATTGGATCCTTAATAGCCTATAATTGATGCAACTGTGCTTTTCTCTTATTGACTCTTTATTTCCTTTATTCATGATGAGATTAGCAGAGGAATTTGAAATCGATGCATAAAACACAAATTGGTGCAAATGAACTAGAATGCAGGACATTAAGTGACACTCATAATCTCATGGGGGATGACCCCAAGACCCCTGCTTGGATTGGTGTCCCCTAGGCATGGGGCCGCTGGCAAGGTGTCCCTTATTTTTCCACATTGAAGGTGGCAATCCTAAGTGACGGACCACCATTTTTTTTATCATGTATTTGGGAATGTGTACCTCAGAATTTTTTTAATCATCAAAAGTGGGCCTTAAGTAACAAAATGTTGAGAACCCCTGCTTTAAAGGACTCGCTTGCACAGAGGTAGCCTAATTATGGACAAAGCAAGACTGCATACTGCCAGTCACTCTATTTTCCCCGCGCACATCACAGTTTGAGGGCGGTGACATGCTGATTGCGCACTGAGGCGCAGGCTTTGTACATCCAACGCAAACTGAAGATGCACAGCGTGTGCTTTCTGCGGACTGCCCAGGGCACTGTTTATGCTGCGCTCGCAAACGTTAGTACATGTGCCCCATTATGAGGCAGTGGCACTCTCACATCCTGAGACTCTTCCTCCACTTCCACCTCAGGTGTGCCTGATCGTTGCCTAAATCCTTTTTCTTTTTGAAGAAGCTTCTTATATCCATCTTGCCAAGTTACCACCAACGACAAGTCAAACCCTCTAACCAGTGCGATCTCTCTCTCTCTCTCGTGCTGACTCTCGTGCTCACACAAAATGTGCACGTGCCAAGTAGTGAGAGGCAGTCCTCGCTCTTTTGGAAATCCTGGTGGTGCACTTTTCATCGACTTAGTGATCACCATGACAAGGATAGAGCAAGATGACCCAATGAATCCTGCTGTGAGAGTCAAAGCCAGAGGATACATGGAGGGACTTCTGAGGTACGAAACCATACATACCTGTTTTTGTTTGTCTTTCTCTTGCTTCTGTTCTCTTCTGTTGCTTACTTTGGTTGTTATACGTCTTTTGAATAGTGTCTTGTAAGCCCATATGGGCTGGGCTTTTTGAAACATGACACTCTAATAAAATATATCAATCAATCAATCAATCATACTCAGAGCACAGGTTTTTCCTCAGGATATTCAAACAGACATCCCCCCCTTTCTAAGTATCTTCAGACCAGTGGTATGGACATACTACCTGCACAGCGTTTGGTGATAGGAACAGAAGAGAGACTGAGAAAGTGTTCCAGGGACTTTGATGGTGTCAAGAAAGCAGCATATGGGTTTTGTGGAGTGGGCACATCACCTCCTACAGGAGCAGGATGAGTGTGATCTGCAGGTCTGCTGCAACTCTTGGTTCTTTTAAAACAAGCCTGGAGACTTTTCTTTTTGCCACTGCTTTCTAAGAGGAGTTATGTTTATCAGTATACTGCACTGTAACTTTTATTCCTGTATTCTATTTGTCCTGCTTTTTGTTTAAATGTCTATAATGACTTGCTTTTTGTTTTAATGCTTTTAATTTGTCCTGCCTTTTGTTTTAAATGGCTATAATGTCTTGCTTTTTGTTTTAATGCTTTTAATGTCTCATGTAAAGAAATTGCCCTGTGGCTGAAATGTGCTATATAAATAAACTTGCCTTGCCTTGTCTTGCCTTGATGTTGAAGTTCAGACGTCCCTCACAGAGAAACGAACATGGAAAAAAAGGCAGTCATGACAGGTGAACTGGCTCAAGATCAACCCATCTCAGACGCTGAAGCTGACTACAAGATCAAAGTCCATAATCGTCATCCTCCACACTGTCACAGACGGCATTCATCACCAATTTGCAGCTAGTGCAGTGATCTGCTCAGACTTTGATGGCGTGGATTCAAGAAACGTCCCTGAAATAAGGGATAAACAACGACCGGAGATGGCTCTGGAGGAGCTTAGTAAAAGCCTGCTGAGATTTGATGAACGTGCTACAGTTGGGACCTTGCAGGCAGAACTGACTAGCCTTCCAAATCAATGGGACACACTAAAGATGTCATGACCCAGGACCAGCAAGAGGATTTTATGCTGATGTCAACAGAGAAGGAGATTCTCATGGGACTTGACACTGATGGCATCGTTGACAGACCAGTGAATTGAGGCGCCGCCTGCTACCTTTCTAAGGTACAGTAAGACAGTCTAAGCTGTCTCACTTGAGGTGACTTTGTCTAAATGAACAGTGTTGCTAAAATAGAGTAAGATCACATACGTAGGTAGATGTTGACATGGAGTTACTGGAAGTATTTGCACTGTTGTTGGCAGTTACAATGTGTTAACTCTCTGCCCCCTGTCACACACACACACGCTCACAGACACACAGTGACCAGCAGGATGTCAACGACGCCAGCGTCCACTTCCCTCGCAAGACCCAGGAGGACGTCCTGTTATTGATAAATTTGATGTAACTATCAAAGTATGAATCAAGAGTCAAACGTTTTGCCAAGGTTCAAGCCAACCGTTCAAAGACTGGTTCTTTATTCCAAAATACATACAGTTGCAAAAAAAAGATATTTTTTAGGGCATTTCTGCTTTATTAGGACAGGACAGTGTAAGGACAGACAGGAAAGGTGGGAGAGAGGGAGAGGGAGAGAGAGAGAGAGAGAGAGAGAGAGAGAGAGAGAGAGAGAATGAGAGAGAGGGGAAGACATGCAGCAAAGGGCATGGGCGGGATTCGAACCCACGCCACTGCGGTAAGGACTAGCCTTTATGTGGTACCCTCTCCAACCCATTGGGCTACCGGTGCGCCCCATGTAGTTAATCTATTATCTACTCTAGATATTGTTCCAGTCGTCACAATAATACATTATTAATCCTGGTGGTTGTAGTGGTGGTGATTTATTTGGGATCAACGGGTACGTGTGTGTGTGTCATGGAGGTAATGGTGTGTGTATGTGTGTGTATGCTTGTGTGCGCGGCACGCGAACCGCGCAACCTTGGGGAGTGGCGTGGTTGGGTGTATGAGTCCCGGCGTGACTTATTGTCCCATTCCGGCCCTGTCCACACATGTCACATCCGTCACACGCTCTTGCAGATTCCTGATCTACAACATCGGGAGGATTCGCCCTTTCCTCACTGACGAAACGGCACAGGTGCTCATCCCTGGTCATCTCCCACCTGGACTAGTGCAACTCCCTCCTCGCTGGGGCCCCGGCTTCAGCCATTAAACCGCTGGAACTTGTCCAGAAAGCTGCTGCTCGCCTGGTGTTCAACCACCCCAAGTTCTCCCACACAACTTCCCTTCTCCGTTCCCAACACTGGCTCCCTGTAGCGGCTCACATCCAGTTTAAAACTCTGGCGCTAGCCTACAGGGCAATGAAAAGAACAGCTCCCTCCTACCTCCAGGCCATGGTCAAACCCTACACCCCCTCCCGACCGCTAGGCTCTGCTACCTCGGGCGACTGGTTGCTTGTCAATCCGAGGCCTCTGCAGTCGATCGACACGATCACGGCTCTTCTCTGTCCTGGCCCCGCAGTGGTGGAACGAACTGCCCACTGACGTCAGGACAGCAGAGTCACTGCCCATCTTTCGCCGAAGGCTCAAAACTCATCTCTTCAAGAAGTACTACAACGATTCTCCCTCTTAAGCACCTATTGTATTTTAGATGGCTATTCTTGCACTTTGCCTTCAGCACTAGATTATGCTCTTAGCCACTTGTTTTAGAAAGGAGATGCACTTCTGAGCTCTGGCAAGTAGTAGTACATTGACTTTTCCTACGTTAAATGCAATTATCGTAAGTCGCTTTGGATAAAAGCTTCAGCTAAATGACTGTAATGTAAGGTAATGTTATGTATATGACGATAACATTCATCGTGGGTGGGGACCACAGGTTCACTGTGCACTTGTATTTGTCCTCGAAATCTCCATGTGTGATCATCCGGCTTGTTTATCTGTGCTCGTGTGTGTCTCTGTTTTCGTGTGTGTGTGTGTGTGTGTGTGTGCCATGCGTTTTAGAGAGACATTGGTAAATTAGTGTTTGTCTAAGGACTGCATTATCTGTTTTGCTGTAATTGAGACATAATTCACCCGGCCCCCTCCCAGCTCCAGCGCCCCTCCCCCCCCAAAAAAAACAAACAAAACAAACCCCATCCACAGCCAGCTCTGCTCGGCGCTGCTAATGAGCCACTGGCAGGGGTACGAGGTGGACGAATGTGTGTCAGTCAGGTTTTTGAAACGCTGGCAGGTTGTAATTAGTAACCGACCGCCGGCTAGCCAGGAAGACGACAGTTGGACCGAACTCACCCCATTTTGTCTCCTGGTTTAGAATATGCCCCGTGAAACAGGGTGTGTGACGGTGAGATAACCACACACACACACACACACACGCTCTGGCACTGGCAAACATATTGATGTATGCTCGCGAGCGCACACAAACGCAGCTTCGCCTGCGCTCTTGAACCCCAACAAACACAGATGGTCTTGAACGCTCATAGCTGCACGACACACAGATGGAGACGGCGCTGATAACGGGTTTCAGAAAGTTTCGGGAAACCTCTTCATCCGAAGACTCGTGCGAAAGGTTCCTGAGGGAAAAGCCCCTTAAATAACTACATACAGGAAACGACAATACACAAAGAGGAACTGTTGTTTATCACTTGAAAATGTAATGTAACTGTGGGCGGCCTGGTAGCTCAACGAGCTGGGGCGCTTACCATGTAAAGGCTAGTCCTTTCTGCAGCGGTGGGGGTTCGAATCCGACCCACGCCCTTTGCTGCATGTCTTCCTCTCTCTCTCTCTCTCCCACCCTTCCTGTAAGTCACCTACACTGTCCTATCATAATAAAGCAGAAATGCCTTAAAATATCTTTAAAAAAAAAAATGTAACTTCACTTATGCATCCTCCTCTCTCTCTCCAGTGTGCTTTGTGGTGTACGGTCTCCCCAACCGACTCTGCTGCTGTATTGAATTGAACAGATGGCGTCTCTGTTAGAAGACACAAAACACTCGAAACTCCTTGACTTGTAATTCCTCCTTGACTGATTCCAATATTGATCTGGTCTGTGGCGCGGAAGGACAGCGGATGCATTTACCACGCGGCAAAACCAACCCCCATCTGACAACAGCCGCAGCGTGAAGGGGTACGGGTGCGTCGAAAACCCACCGTTCAAATGGTGACGTATGAGCCTGTCTGGAATGGAGAACCGCGGGGCGCATGCTGATAACAGGACAACGCGCGGGCCGGGTCTATTTTGAAGATATCTCAAGAGGGCCGTTTGGCAAATCAACACATTTTTCACTGCTCCTTTCAGTCACCTCAAGACCAAATCAACTCAGGAGAACCTGCAGTGAAACTATTCCTGACGAATGCCATCCCATCTCTCATAATGGGCCACAAAACCAATTTGAACGCTCCGGGATCTTGCTGTGATTTATCAGGTTAATTTGATTTAAGATTTAGGGTGACGCGGTGCTAGCTGTGATTTATACGGCCATCTTGACAAGCCTGGGAAATGGTGAAATACGGAACTCGTTCGTCTCTGGGGGGGGGGGTGGGGGGGGGGGTGACAGCCTGCTCCTCTGCCCCGCCCCCCAGCCCCGCCCCCCCGGCCCGATGACCAGCACAGCAGGGAGGCGTGGACGGACATGTGGGATAAGAGAACGAGACGATAACGAAGTAGAGGATGGATAGACTTTGTGTCGGCTTGGAAAGTGAGATGGAGGGGGTAGTGTGTTGAGAGAGAGAGGAGGGGGTAGTGTGTTGAAGAGAGAGAGAGAGAGAGAGAGAGAGAGGAGGGGGTAGTGTGTTGAAGAGAGAGAGAGAGAGGAAGAGACTGAGGCGGCGTCCTGGGGGCTCATGGGTAAAGGTGCGTCCCACGGGAAGGCTAGTCCTTATCGCAGCGGCCCAGGTTCGAATCCGGCCCGGGCCCTGAGCTGCATCTCTCTCTCTCTCTCCCCTCTCTCTCTCTCTCTCCCCTCTCTCCCTCCCTCCCTCCACGTTCCTATATAATAAAGCACAAATGCCCCAAAAAATATATTTAAAAATAAAAAGAAGAAACGAACTAAGATACTCCATTGTCATCCTACTGTATGTTCATTGATGAGCACAGCATTTTGGGAAAATCTTCCCACATCCAGTGGGAGATACGGTTACTGTTCACAATCGGTAGAGGGCCTAATGATCCAGAGACAAACACGCCCCCTGTCTTAACACTAGCCAGACCTGGCATCGTTCCTCAGGACAGTGGCGTGCGTTCAGACCGTAGCTGTATTCAACGGCTTTGAAACGGACCATTATACAGTAATGTTGTCTGTCAGGTTGGCAAGGCTTGAAGCCACCCGTAACCACGGCAATTGATGTTAAAATGACCATATTGAGCACATCTGTGTAACGTAATGCCACGTCCCACTGGACCGAGGAGCAGTAGAGAAACATCTGAGTGATACTGTAGTCCAGCCTGGCTCGTCATGCCCAGAGATACACTTGTGAGATCTCCATCTGAAACGCCCATCTGTGTATGTGTGTGTGTCCGTGTGTTTGTGCATGTGAATACAGTGTCTGTGTGTGTGTGTGTGTGTGTGTTGTGTACACCAGATAAACCCCTCTACTTACCATATACTGTAATCTAAATTTTAAACGGGCAGCAATGCATTTTGTATGCGTGCGAGTCACTTCCTGTCTGTTAGGGCTTTTGTATGCGTGCGAGTCACTTCCTGTCTGTTGCGGCTTTTGTATGCGTGCGAGTCACTTCCTGTCTGTTAGGGCTTTTGTATGCGTGCGAGTCACTTCCTGTCTGTTAGGGCTTTTGTATGCGTGCGAGTCACTTCCTGTCTGTTAGGGCTTTTGTATGCGTGCGAGTCACTTCCTGTCTGTTGCGGCATTTGTATGCGTGCGAGTCACTTCCTGTCTGTTAGGGCTTTTGTATGCGTGCGAGTCACGTCCTGTCTGTTAGGGCTTTTGTATGCGTGCGAGTCACTTCCTGTCTGTTAGGGCTTTTGTATGCGTGCGAGTCACTTCCTGTCTGTTAGGGCTTTTGTATGCGTGCGAGTCACTTCCTGTCTGTTAGGGCTTTTGTATGCGTGCGAGTCACTTCCTGTCTGTTGCGGCTGTCCTTGGTCTGGGGTGGGACTGTAGGAGGGCTGTTGACTGAGGAAGGCAGCGAGTTCCAGTTCCTCTCCGACTGCGTCCGCCCAACATGTGCTGATATCC
>NC_140235.1:1353702-1368702 GCF_949987555.1 Borostomias antarcticus | reverse complement strand
CTGCCATAAATGAGAAACACAGGCGGGGGTTCTTGAATCTCAAAAAGTATGAGATTGCAAACAGGAGGTAGGGGAAGACTGTAAAACAAAAGGCCAAGCCAATAATCTCTGAAAAGCCTACATTTCTATAACAGTAACAGATCTGCCTGTCAAAAAGTAAAAGACCAGGGCAAAGAAAGATAACTTTCTGTTAAGCAGCAAACTGCATGGGGTGACAGATGCATTTAGCATGACACAGCTCACTATGAAATGTAGCCTAATTATCCCTGGTGTGAGTGATGGCTGATAGGATGATGCAGCTAGTGATTACAATATGTATTTATTGGTCCCTTTGATTTTCCTTGTTCTGCATGTAAACTAGGTGCAGTGCAAGGGCACACGCCATGACGAGGTTGTGTCGTTGAGAGAGGTCTGGGAAGAATTTTTACAGCTCACTTTTCTGTCCTTGGTCAAGACACTGAACCCCGAATTGCTCCCAGTGAGCAGGCTAGCACCTTGTATGGCAGCAACCGCCATTGGTGTGTGAATGTGTGTGTGAATGGGTGACGAGAGGCCTTCATTGTAAAGCGCTTTGGATAAAAGCGCTATAGGTGCAGTCCATTTAGTATTATTAAAATGTAGATGTACCAACTCCCATACTCTGTCAGGGACGGCTCTTGAGATGCCTATGGTCTCTACCCAGGGTAAATACACTTTTCATTTTTGTATGTAATGTGAAATAATCTCCAAAACTAACTCAAACTTTGGCTTGGTTCAATTCAGAATGCTGAGCGAGGACATTTTTGCTGAGAAATGTGTTCATTTCCTATGATCAAGTTTTTATTTTTATTTTTTATCTCTGCTTTGCTTGGATTGCTGTGTTTATTTTTTTGCAATTACAGGGCGGATCTGCACAAGAGACATTTGCCTCACCATCACTCAAAATAAAAGTGAAATAAAGTGTGTTATGTTCAAGTTGGGCAACTGTCAGAGCCCTTACTGAACAAATCCCTTCAGTTTCTGCTTGCTATGAGAATGAAAATAATACAGACCATATGGTAGAGCCTTGATTGGGTGAAATAAATGCTGTAGTTGTCAAAAGACATGATTTAATTAGTCTGTCAGGTCAGGCGTCAGAGATGAGCAGAGCAGAGCGAGCAAGAAGCAAAACAATTCAACAGAGTTACCACAGTTTATTCATCTAAGGATTGTTACAAACACTCGAGTGGCTTCTAGTCAAGCAGGATGCATCAAGGCAGGTCAGTTGAGAGCGCCCAGTGCGATCTGTGTCTCACAAGTGAACCAGAAGATGTGCAACTCCCCCTTTCATGTGCATAAATCTGGACGTAATATACGACTTAAACGCTCGACATAGACGGACCCTCCCAGTCCCAGGTATATGTTGTAAAGTTCCAAAGACATAGATCATTGGGGCTGCCCTTTCCATACCATCCTGGTTGTAAAGATAACCATCTTATCAAGGCACTTAGACCCCCTTTCCAAACACACCCACACTCCAAACCTCTCTGTGACCCTTGACCCCTTGTCTTCTCATCGTCATACAGAACAAATTTTTACCCTTACATGTCTCAATTCAAAGGCTGCATTTAATGCTGTCTCGTAAGGTGCCTTATTTTGTCCCTTTTGTAAGGCAACATTGCATGTACCTGTATCCTACCTGAGTAAAGCAATCCCACAATTCCTTGTGACAAGCAACATTATTATTTTATTTTTTTGTATAATGGCGGAGCGAGGCGAAGCGAAGAATTTGTCTTTAAATGGAAGCAGTGGCTACATCTGTCAATGGAAAAATCATTTGTTTCAGCAGATATCTTAGTCACAACTAGATTGAGCTACCATGGCATTTTTGTGTTTACAGTATATGTTTGGTATTTATTCAATTTGAGAAAAATCTAGTAGCTTTGCTCTAGTGTTGTAGAGAGGGACTGGATCTAGCACCGTAGTGCTGTAGAGAGGGACTGGATCTAGCACCGTAGTGCTGTAGAGAGGGACTGGATCTAGCACCGTAGTGTTGTAGAGAGGGACTGGATCTAGCACCGTAGGGCTGTAGAGAGGGACTGGATCTAGCAGCGTAGTGCTGTAGAGGGGGACTGGATCTAGCAGCGTAGTGTTGTAGAGGGGGACTGGATCTAGTACCGTAGTGCTGTAGAGAGGGACTGGATCTAGTACCGTAGTGCTGTAGAGAGGGACTGGATCTAGCACCGTAGTGCTGTAGAGAGGGACTGGATCTAGCACCGTAGGGCTGTAGAGGGGGACTGGATCTAGCACCGTAGTGTTGTAGAGAGGGACTGGATCTAGCACCGTAGGGCTGTAGAGAGGGACTGGATCTAGCACCGTAGTGTTGTAGAGAGGGACTGGATCTAGCACCGTAGTGCTGTAGAGAGGGACTGGATCTAGCACCGTAGTGCTGTAGAGAGGGACTGGATCTAGCACCGTAGTGCTGTAGAGAGGGACTGGATCTAGCACCGTAGTGTTGTAGAGAGGGACTGGATCTAGAACCGTAGTGCTGTAGAGAGGGACTGGATCTAGCACCGTAGTGCTGTAGAGAGGGACTGGATCTAGCACCGTAGTGCTGTAGAGAGGGACTGGATCTAGCACCGTAGTGTTGTAGAGAGGGACTGGATCTAGCACCGTAGGGCTGTAGAGAGGGACTGGATCTAGCACGGTAGTGCTGTAGAGAGGGACTGGATCTAGCACCGTAGTGTTGTAGAGAGGGACTGGATCTAGCACCGTAGTGTTGCAGAGAGGGACTGGATCTAGCACCGTAGTGTTGCAGAGAGGGACTGGATCCACAGCAGCACTGTCGTGTCGCATGCCAGGTTTGATCAGCATCTACCTGGGGAACTTTCTGCTCCAGCAGAGGTGCTCCACTTTCGGCAGCCCCTGGGGAGATGAGACCTCCCCAGAGCTCTGACCCCCCCCCCCCCCCCCCCCCTCTGGGGCTGTCCCTGGGGAGACCCCGCATCTGGGGACTCTACCATCTGGAGGTCTGGTTGCGGAGGTCAGCCAGAGCATTCCTGGAAATCCCCCGAGAGAGCGCATGACAATACAGCCCTGAGCTTAGTCTCTCTCCAGACTCACGTTGAATCAATCAATCAATCAAAGCTTTATTTGTATAGCGCATTTCATACCCAGAGGCAACACAATGCGCTTTACAGAGAACAAGGGAGGAGGGCATACGACCCACCCCTACATATTCTAGAGGGAAGCAAAAAAAAACAGTAATCACCCGGGGGCCAGATAAGTGAGCTGTAAAAATTCTTCCCTGACCCCTCTCAACAAGGCGATCGAAGGGAATCGCTGCGCTCCGCATGCTACTGTGCATAATACAGTCTGTGCCACTTCGCCGCCCAAGCTGGTGTTCTGAGGGCGTATCGACGGGTCAGAATTTAAAGAGTGACAGGTCGTAGCAGCCAATGAGAGACACTAACCCAGGTTAGATGGGCGGGGCATATCTATGGGTATGGATCATATCTATGGGTGGGAACGCCTGATCGTGAAAGTCGTTACTGATTGGTGTCGCAGGGATTCCCAGTGGTCAGTTAAGTCAAAGTATAGGTTCCCTCGCTGTCATAATTGTTCAATCCTAGCGTTGCGGTTCCCAGCCTGGGGATGCTGTGGGGATGGACTGGCAGGATGTTAGGCACGGCAGCTGAACAGGCGGAGGAGAGAGGCGTGAAGTGGCTCTCTCTCCCCTCGCTCTACTCAGCAGGTTGGCAGAGCGGCGAGGTTTCCCTCATGTTGCGTCCCCTCTTTGATCATTTTAAAGGACATGGCTAACATTTTGGGAAATACGCTTGTTTTCCATCTTCCCTGGGGTTAGACAAGCAGTATGAAGCATTTTCAACTCTGTGTGCAATATGGAGTGGCGAGACCTGGACCGATTAGCCTAGCTTAGCGGCATTCACTGCTACCAGGTTAGGCCGATTAGCCTACTTTCCAAATGTCACGAAATAATCCCCAAATACAACTCCAAAACTATTCTGTGTAGAGTTTTTAATGTGTGTATTTACCACGTTGAGTGATCACAATTTTTAATTCAACATTTTCGTTTTCTAAGCAGAAATACTCAGAACTATTTTTTTTTTAGAACCAGGCGTAGGGATTACACGCATCACTCCAAACGCGTAGCATTGTGACTAGCTAGGTATCGAGGTAAACAAACCTGCATTCCAACGAGCGAAGTAGATATCATCAGCTCACACATAGATGCTACAATAGACTAGCTCGTATCTACTGTAGATAAACCGCCCATAACTACTCGAGGCCAGCGTATCATGAGTCGTTCCATAGGTTTCAAAAGTATGTTTTGGGGTATTAAAGGATGTTTTGGGGTATTAAAGGATGTTTTGGGGGTATTAAATATCCTTTAATAACCGTCCTAGGATTGATAGAAGCAGGGAGAAGCCAGAGCAGGCGTAGCATGTCATAATGTTCCCTTGTTACAGCTTAGAAAAATGACTCCTTCTAGACGTTCATATACCATATGTGAAGCATAAGAGTAATGTCTATCTCCCCATTGGAATATGATATCCGTGTGTGTGTGTGTGTGTGTGTGTGTGTGTGTGTGCGTGTGTGTGTGTGGGTGGGTGGATTAGAGCAAGGCAATTAGTCATGGTACCCAAAGGTCTGACTGACCTTTAGCTAAATCCTCCTGACAAACTCCCTTTTCAAACCATATCTCTGCCTTTTCTCTCCTCGTTTATTTGTACCCACGGTGAGTCTCCTCTCCACCTCTTCCTCCCTTCTCCTCTCCCTCTGTCCGGTTTCTTCAGTTCTTCCCTCGCCCCCTCTTCTCCCTCCCTCCCTCCCTCTCTCCCTCCCTCCCTCCCCTGGCCAGCTCTGACTGACACAGCTGAGGTAAATTGGGATGTTGTCTGGGTGATGGCAGCTCTTCTGTATTGATCTGCTCCTCCTCCTCATCCATCACTGCATTCACATAGGAGCAACAAACAACACACACACACTCACACACACACACACACACAAGCACGCAACATACGCAGCACACACACACACACACACACACACACACACACACACACCATGCACAGGCAGAGCCATTCTACTGTCTCAGAGACGAATCACACAGCTGTAATCAACGCGACCAGTGCGAAGCGCTGCAATGCTCAAGGCCACTGTGTTTAAGAGGAGGTTTTTCACGTACAGTAGCTTCTCCTGTTACAACATTACAACAACTAATATCCATCATAAACTGAGTGATTATACGTCGATTTTGTGCTCTTGTTCTTCCTTATGAAAACATTATTTGATGAAAGAACGGAGTAACCTGTATCAGACTACAGTACAATTTGGGACTCCTACAGCAGTTTTACTGCGACAAAGTACTCGGTTTAAATTGAATTCAGTTGAAAAGTCCCAAATGACTGAGAAACGTTGGCTACCTGAATAGCTCCCAGCTGCAGGTAACTCAACTCAAAGAATACTGTTTCACACTCCTGGAGTGCAATTATAAAACCAAGCACGTACAGTTGGTCGGGGTGCTAGCGGGGGCAACTTACGACGTGCCCTCGGAACACAACCCCAATTTGGGGTAAGCGAACCAATCAGAGCGTGCTACTCCTGACCTGTAGAAATGTCGGACTGGGCCGAGGTTACCAGAAGTGACCTTTGGCTGCCAAGGGTCATAGAGGTTATTGGTGCGAGTCAGGGACTGGGTGGAGTGATGATTATGATCCTCAAATCTGATCCTGAACACAGGAGCTCAACACTTGGCAAGAGAATAAAAACATTGTAAATAGCTGGCAATAGGACAGATAGTATTTCTGATGCGTTAACTATTCCACTGTGTTATAATAAGTATGATGCTCCTGGAGGTCGAATCATCATACTATAGTTACCTTTGCCCTAGCGACAGTGCAAGGCGAGAGGTAATGTTTTCAGTGGCTAGCATGCGTGCGTGCGCGTGTTTGCAGGATTATGCAAAAACTCCAGGACCGAAACTCAGTGGAAGGGTGTAGCATGGTCCAATTTAGAACCCATTCAATTTTGGAGCGGGTCCCAATCACGGGTCGGCGCCCAAACAAAGTCGAACTGCCCATTCACCTCCATTCATTTTTTGTGCTATGATTACACAAAAACTACTAAACTGATTTTCACGAAACTTGGTGGAGGGGTGCATCATGGGCCGCCTTAGAACCCATTCAATTTTGGAGCAGATACAAATCACAGCCCGGATCCACGAATGAAAACAAAACTTAGAAGGAAGCCGGCTCCCTGTGTGGGGGTGCTAGAGACACAGGGTTCAGACTGGGGTGTGAGGGGGGAGAGCCCAGAGTGCACCGCACTGCCCCCTGATGGCTGTGACCTGCGGGGGGCGCCACAGAGCCGGACAAATACAGCCAGCCATTCACCTGCCATTGTTACCTCCCCCCCAGCGGGTCCACAATCCACCAAAACACGGCCCGGATGACCATTCACCTCTATTCATTTTTTGGACTAGGATTATGCAAAAAGTACCAGACTGCTTTTCATGAAACTCAGTGGAGGGGTGTATCATGGGCTAATTTAGAACACATTCAATTTTGGCACTTAGCCCCGAAATGCATTCAGGGGCGGAGGTCTGTGCTCCCTGAGCACCATTTCTAGTTCTATACTGTATCAAGCAAAGCATCACGCTGCAGATCAAGACAGAAGCTGCTCCTCGGTATCTACAGATATACTGTATTTGTGTTACTCACCGAAGGTCATGTGATCTCACATTCTGTTTCCCTACGGTGGAGAGATACGATATGATATACGTTATTGTCCCCTTAGGGAAATTTGTCTTGGACTCAATACTGGACATACATAGATCGCCTCTATACGGGGACAGAGAGCACACGTCCCGAGAGATCAGGTGATCAGGATGGTGAAGACAGGTTAGTGGAGATGTGCAATTTAAGAGCAAGAAAGAGATTTTTATACTAAAGGTGAGGGGCAGGAAGTCTCCACTTCGGTGAGTAACGAATATAGTATCTGTAGGAGCGTTGCAAATTTCAATTAATTTCATTAATCAATAACTGTTAACCTTAACAAACGATAGTCGATTAATTGATAAGAACGTCCCGCGCTGGACTGCGCTTTGCTTGCTTCATTTTTTTTTGTCTTCTTCCGCTGTCGTTGAAATTTCCCGGGATCCCAATTAGCATTCACTGCATGGTGTGGCACCCTCATGTCATCTGAGCTTTACATTCACTTAGCTTATATGAATTGAGATAAGCCTATATACAGTGTATCTAAAAGGAGGCAGCACTATCAAATATAGACTCCAGCATATCGTTGTAGAGGCTACTAAACTGAACGAGCAATATTGACCCTGACTAGAAGGCCAACGCCAGCCCCTACCAGTCATGGACTTTGGCAAGACTTTTTTCTCTCTCCCTTTCTTCCTTTTTCTATCTTTTTTGTGTCTGCCCAGCTGGCAGAATGTTTCGTGTATGTTTAAATGTGTGATGTTCCCTTTTCTCGAGTGCCCACTACCCCCTTTGGCATTGATAATAGATCAAAAACCCGTGTTTCCCCTTCATCCACTACTAAGTATTTTAATCACTTAGAGCTAGACAGATGGCTGTAAGCAATGTTAACTTATTTTCATGGAATGTAAATGGTTTACAAAGTAAGGTGAGAAGGCATAAAATGTTGATGCATCTGAAGTCCCTTGATTGTGATATTGATCTGATTCTAGAAACACACTTGAATGAGGCTGAATCTCTAAGTTTAAAACAAAAATGGTTTGGACAGGTTTTCTATTCACCTGGGACTGGGAATGCAAAAGGCGTGTGATCACCAATTTTGATCACCAAAACAAGAGGTACTCAAAGATAAAGAAGGAAGATATTTAATTTTGTCAGGCATTCTGCAAAATGTTAAATGTGTGCTTGTGTATATATACGCCCCTAATACTGGCCAAGCTGTATTCCTAACTTCTCTCTGTCCACTACTGTCAAAGGTGTCAGATTTACCTGTTTGTCGGTGGAGACTGGAATCTTGTACCTGAACCAGAATTAGATCCAAGCGCCCCCTCCCCTCTGATAGGGCTCTCTCTACTGCTTTCAATCAATTTATCTGCTTGTTGGGTTTGGTTGATGTGTGGTGTACGTTGAATGCAGACACTAGGGAATATACTTTTTACTCAAAAGCCCATAATTGATACTCCAATTATTGGTATTACCTCTAAACCCTTCTGTCTTACTCGCTCTACTCGTCAGGGCTGTCCAGTGTCCCCACTACTTTTTATTCTAGCTCTGGAGCCTCTCCATCTGCCATCCGCAGTAATCCTAAAATGAAGGGCATTGAAGTAGAGGGCTATGAATTTAAATATAACTTGTACGCTGATGACATTTTATTAACAGTAAGTAATCCTTCACAATCCATTCCATCTTTATTAAGTTTAATTAACTAATTAGCAAAATCTCAGGTTACTCAGGTTAAGGTAAACTGGAATAAATGTGAGGCGATTCCTCTTAACTGTTATAATTCTTCATCGGCTCTGGGCAGTGCACCTTTCTTATGGAAATCCAACGGAATTAAATACTTGGGCGTTAACATTATAGCCCCCATCTCCAAAATATATGAGTTGAACGCCCCAAGTTTGGTAAAGAAAATAAAAGAGGATTTGAAGAGATGGTCGTCTCTGCCAGTATCCTTGTGGGGTAGGGCCGAGATCCTGAAAATGAGCATTCTCCCCAGAGTGTCATTTATCATGGCAGCC
Organism: Borostomias antarcticus; assembly: GCF_949987555.1. Lineage (NCBI taxonomy): Eukaryota > Metazoa > Chordata > Actinopteri > Stomiiformes > Stomiidae > Borostomias > Borostomias antarcticus. Next base: position 1,359,989 of record NC_140235.1, on the reverse strand, counting down.
ATACCCTTGCAGTTTCCTCCAAACTGGTTTAAGGAGTTAAAATCCTTATATTCATCTTTTCTGTGAAATAAGACACCCTTAAGAACCCTAAGAAACTATCCATGTCCAGAGATAAGGGTGGCCTGGCTGTGCCAGACATTTATCAATATTACTTGTCATATAATTCCAGATACCCTATTGCTTGGGGGTATGGCAGCCATAACATAGAAGGTAGCTGGGAATGGTTGAAGCGACAAATTATTTATAATCTGGAAAATAAGACATCTCTGACTTCTTTATGGTTCCATCCAACCCCCCCCTACTGGACTGAATAACCTATCATTCGTTTTTCATGTAAAATTGCTAAACTGATACATAATAGACTTCATATCACAGGAATGGCGCTTCCTTCTTGCCCTCTCTGGCACAACCCTTCGCTTTTAGCAGGAGGAAAACCACTAGTCAACACTAGGTGGCACAATCAGGAATTAAACAGTTGGGTGATGTACTGGGGTGGGGGAGGGAGGGGGAAATCGTGTCATTTAGTAATCTTAAGAAACAATAACACTTGAATAACACCTCTTTCTTATTTTATCAACAATTACATTCGGTAATCAAAAATAAAATGCAGAAAGGCGCGCCACTGTCAACGGAGAAGGCAATAGATAATATGCTACAAAAAACAATGTCCAGGAAAGGCCAGGTCAGTGGCATTCATAGACTTATGACCCTCTCCACAGACCAGAATAATTCAGCTATACAAACTTGTTGGGAGAAAGACACGGGTGTCCCTCTCACCTCAGCAAAATGGCAAAGAATATGGAACACCTCGATAATTTCTAAATGCGTCAAGATACAGAATAATCCAATTAAAAATCTAACATCCAGTATATTATTACCCCCATTAAACTAAAGAAAATGAATGTGGCACTACCAGACAAATGCTGGCATGGCGGCGCTGAGAGAGGCACCCTGATGCATTGTGGGGTTGCCCTGCAGGGACCCCATTGTGGAGTGATCTCTCAAAGACCCTCCAGATGGGTGTTCCTAAATGCCCTGCATTATGCATATTAGGGGACAAAGTGATGATATATCTGTAAAGGAAATGAGTTTTATTATTTTGGTTGCCTCGCTGCTAAACTGAAAATCATAATGAACTGGAAGATTAGAACCCCTTTATGTTTCAGTTTACATACTTGGTTGGAGAACTTTATTGACTTGATTAGGGAGGGAGGGGGGGAGGGAGAGAGGAGGAGCAGGGATGGAGGGGTGGAGGGAGAGAGGAGGCGATGATGCCCGTCTTAAGGTGCCTGGGACGGAGGGGAGGGGCTCTGCTGGAGAGCTGAGTCCAAGTGACAGAGCGCTCCCCAGGCTGGGAGACTCAGGATGGGGGGGGGGGAGAGGATATCAGCATCTGATGGAGGCGCGGCAGACACAGGAAGACCTACCGCTGCTAGTCTCTCCTCTCGCATGTGAGGACACACAGAGGGAGCTAGCCGTCACTGTCTGACAGGATTAGACACATATTATTACACACACACACACACACACACACACACACACACACACACACACACAGAGATAATCAGCTTTCTCAAACATATAATCTTAGAAACATGCAATTTTCCTTATCTGCCTCCCATAGTAATGCTGTGTTGCAGATATACGGCTGCTCTAACATATGAGGTCCTCACACTCACAGACCCCTCCATGGAACTGGTATGCAAACAACCTTCCGTTATCTAATACCACACACACACACACACACACACACACACACACAGTCTCTCACACGGACACACACACACTCTCTCACACACACACACACTCTCTTTCACACACGGACAGACGGACGGACACACACACACACAGTCTCTCACACGGACACACACACACTCTCTCTCTCTCTCTCTCACACACACACACACACACACACACACACACACACACACACACACACACACACACACACACACACACACACACACACACACACACACACACACACACACACACACACACACACACACACACACACACACACACACACACAAAGATAATCAATCACTGTGATGGAAGCCCAGTAGTGTGGGTGTGCAGATGTTCAGCGGGCAGTGGAGCCGCCCGTCCGTGATTGGCTCATGGAATATGCAGCCCCTCCCCCCAGACCTGAGTCACGGTCGAGGAGCCTCACGGGCGGGGAGGACGAGCGGGACCACGGGGCAGGAGGCGCAGACGTAGGAGGGAGAGATGATGGAGGAGGAGGAGGAGTAGGAGGAGGAAGATGGCCGTCTGCTCTTGTCACCAGCCTGCAGTCAACGATAACGAGAATCCTCACGCCAAATGGTGACTCAAACTTGGAATGGGCGCTAACCCCAACTCTAATGTGTATGACGCCGGGTGTGTGTGTGTGTGTGTGTGTGTGTGTGAGAGAGAGAGAGAGAGAGAGAGAGAGAGAGATAGAGATAGAGAGATGCACATGCTTGGCTCTAGTTAACTGGTGTACATCCAATACCTCCTATATAGCCCCAGGCAAGCACACAGCAAGCATACAGAAACTGTACGAGCGTGTGGGAGTGTGTGTGTGTGTGTTTGTGTGTGTGAGAGTGTGTGTGAGAGAGTGTGTGTGTGTGTGTGTGTGTGTGTTTGTGTGTGTGTGTGTGAGAGAGTGTGTGTGTGTGTGTAAGAGTGTGTGTGTGTGTGTGTGTACTGTACAGCTGCTTGGTAACTAAGCCAGTTTGCAGCAGAGCGCGTTCGGGTCACTCGAGTGAGGCACGTGAGCGGCTCTCCGCGTGTAAATAAGAGCCAGCAGCCACGGGGCTTTCGTTGCGGACCGCCACCCCTCCCCCCCCCCCCCCCCCACTCCGCCACCGCACCCACCCACCCCTGCCCTCTGACGCTGCCTGCTGCTGCCTCCGCCCTCGCTAACGAACCAGCCGGTCACAGCCGGTTGACTCACCCCACCGCCACGCTTCGTTTCGGGAACGCACAGCGGAAAAACGGGGGGAGTGAGGAACCGGTAAGCGGAACAGCCGTGAGACGTAGAAGTTCCCAGCGGTCCGAGCGAGCGAGCGGCACGCACACGCCTCATTAGAGATTCGGCTACTTCACGGCCTCGGCCGAGGAGAGCGTTCTCAACGGGTCGAAAACACCGTCGGTTTATCATAGCGGACAACCGATAGGGTTGCTGACTGGAGAGGAATGAGGGAGAAAGCGTCGCCCAAAATGGCCGTCATGACCAACATTATGTGTTAGGGGCCCTTGAAGAGTTCTTGAAGGAGAAAGCTGGGGGGGGGGGGGGACTTAGATCAGAAACACCCTCTAAAAACACCTAAACCGTCAGACAGCGAGCCGTGGAACTCCCAGGGGGGAACTAAAACCCCCGGGGGGGGGAAGGGAAACGAGGTCGCACAAGAATACATCTGACAACGCGAGCCTGAGAAGGAGGAGACCGTGTGTGTGTGTGTGTGTGTGTTGGGTGGGGAGAGGGTAAGTAAGTGAGTTATTTAGGCATTTGAGTTGTAGTGAAAGTTACAGGTGTGCATTACGATGAGTTATGCGCGAAAGATAATGACAGTTGATAACGTCCCGTAGGCAGAGCCGATAGGGCCGCGCTTGACTGAAAACAACAGGCACCGGATTAATCGAGTGTCAACATTCCCACATCTAAATGGATTGTGTTTACCTGCCTCGAATGGGGCTGTTTGTTACAGGTAATTTGGCAGGTCATCCTTAAAGTGTGATAGCGCGCTGATCTACGGTCTGCCGTAGCCTACATCCTCTTCTGCACCGTTCAGAACCAGGAAAACAAACATGGCGGCGGCGCCGGCACACAAACCCAACGTACCTTCTCCCTCATGTTTACCTCACAAGCAGCCCGAGAGGCGCACAAAAACGCCAAGTCCTCCATTTTCTCCGCACTGAGAAGATACGATATTTCTCCTTTGAGGAGTAAGTAGCCATTTGCCCTTCAACGCTGCATTTTAAGTGTGTAATCAAGTCAGGAGTAATTGAATACGTGGCGGGCATGGAGAGAGGAGGAGCAGGGATGGAGGGAGGGAGAGGGGAGGAGCAGGGAGGGAGAGGGGGAGAGGAGAGAGGAGGAGCAGGGAGGGAGAGGAGGAGGGAGAGGGGAGGAGCAGGGAGGGAGGGGTGGAGGGAGAGAGGAGTAGCAGGGAGGGAGGGGGGGAGGGAGAGGGGAGGAGCAGGGATGAAGGGGTGGATGGAGAGAGGAGTAGCAGGGAGGGAGGGAGGGGGGGGAGAGGGGAGGAGCAGGGATGAAGGGGTGGACGGAGAGAGGAGGAGCAGGGAGGGAGGGGGGAGGGAGAGGGGAGGAGCAGGGAGGGGGGGAGGGAGAGGGGAGGAGCAGGGAGGGAGAGGAGGAGGGAGAGGGGAGGAGCAGGGATGGAGGGGGGGAGAGAGAGGGGAGGAGCAGGGAGGGAGGGGGGATCAGGGAGAGGGGAGGAGCAGGGATGGAGGGGGGGAGGGAGAGGGGAGGAGCAGGGATGGAGGGGGGGAGGGAGAGGGGAGGAGCAGGGAGGGAGGGAGGGAGAGAGGAGGAGCAGGGATGGAGGGGTGGAGGGAGAGAGGAGGGGAGGAGGGGAGGGAGAGGGGAGGAGCAGGGAGGGAGGGAGGGAGGGAGGGAGAGGGGAGGAGCAGGGAGGGAGGGAGGGAGGGAGAGGGGAGGGGAGGAGCAGGGAGGGGGGGGAGGGAGGTGGGGAGGGGGAGGGGAGGAGATGATGCCCGTCTTAAGATGCCTTTAGAATAACGAGGGAGAGCAGGTGGAGGAATAGATTCTGTCTGGATCTGCGTCGCTCCACTTGAGGGCTGTTGACGCCGCTGAGTGCGTTATGAGAGGCATGCAAACACAAGGTGCACGTGCACGTGCACGCTCGCACATTCTCCTTTTCACTCTTTCACTCTTGCACACCCACACTCGTGAGTGTGAAGCGAACGCGGAGGTGTGAGTTGTGAATGTCGCACAATGCCGGGTAATTATCCCCCTTACAGTGCCAAGCACAAACAGCTTTACTTCAACCATGAACATCCAACATCGTCTTTGTGTGTGTGTGTGTGTGTGTGTGTGTGTGTGTGTCTGTGTATACGTGTGTGTGGGTGTGTGTGTGCGTGTGTATGAGCACTTTTGCAAACCTCACCCAACTCAGCTCAAGTTGAATTCATGGGTCAGACTGCCACTCAAAACCCTCCCTCACACATGCTCAATATCTGCAGCATTATGTTCATGGATTTCACTGAGCAGTTCGGTGATCCATCTCTCTCTGATCTGAGAGAGAGAGAGAGAGAGAGAGAGAGAGAGAGAGAGACGGAGTGAGAGAGAGAGAGAGAGAGAGAGAGAGAGACGGGGAGAGAGAGAGAGAGAGAGAGAGAGAGAGAGAGAGAGACGGAGTGAGAGAGAGAGAGAGAGAGAGAGACGGAGTGAGAGAGAGAGAGAGAGAGAGGGAGAGAGGGAGGGAGAGAGAGAGACAGAGAGACAGAGAGGAAGAGAAAGAGAGATGGAAAGAGAGAGAGACAGAGAGAGAGAGAGATGGAGAGAGAGAGATGGAGAGAGAGACAGAGACGGAGAGAGAGAGAGACGGAGTGAGAGAGAGAGGGAGAGAGAGAGAGAGAGAGAGAGAGAGGGGAAGGCTTGAGATCATCAATACCACAGCCTCCCCTCCCAGCTGTACCACACTACCATCTGCTGGCTGCGGGATGAACTGCAGGACAAAAGGCAGGTCTTGCATAACTGGGGCCACAAACAACCATGGAGAGAGAAAGAGGGGAGAGAGACAGGGAGAGAGAGAATGGGGAGGGAGAGAGAGAGAGAGAATGGGGAGGGAGAGAGAGAGAGTGCGGAGAGAGAGAGAATGGGGAGAGAGAGGGAGAGAGAGAATGGGGAGGGAGAGAGAGAGAATGGGGAGGAGAGGAGAGAGTGCAGAGAGAGAGAGAATGGGAGGGGGAGAGAGAGAGAGAGAATGGGGAGGGAGAGAGAGAGAGAGAGAGAATGGGGGAGGGAGAGGAGAGAGAGAATTGGGAGGGAGAGAGAGAGAGTGCGGAGAGAGAGAGAATGGGGAGGGGGAGAGAGAGAATGGGGAGGGGGAGAGAGAGAGAGAGTGAGAGAATGGGGAGGGAGAGAGAGAGAGAGAGAGAGAGAGAGAATGGGGAGGGAGAGAGAGAGTGAGAGAGAGAATTGGGAGGGAGAGAGAGAAGAGAGAGAGAGATTGGGGAGGGGGAGAGAGAGAGAACACACACACACACACGCTTCATGCCACTGTGCCCGTCTCCTTACCCATTAAACGGCATTAACG